>NC_060893.1:26622600-26707600 GCF_014805685.1 Silurus meridionalis | reverse complement strand
GATAGAGAAAGGGAGATGAGAGAAAGAGAGAGAGGAGAGAGATAGAGAGAAAGGGAGAGAGAGAAAGGAGAGAGAGATAGAGAAAGGAGAGGAGAGATAGAGAGAAAGGGAGAGGAGAGATAGAGAGAAAGGGAGAGGAGAGAAAGAAGAGAGAGATAGAGAAAGGGAGAGGAGAGAAAGAGAGAGAGAGAGAGAGAGAGAGAGAAAGGGAGAGAGAAAGGAGAGGAGAGATAGAGTGAAAGGGAGAGGAGAGAAAGAGGAGAGAGAGATAGAGAAAGGGAGAGAGAAAGGAGAGAGAGATAGAGAGAAAGGAGAGGAGAGAAAGAGGAGAGAGAGATAGAGAAAGGGAGAGGAGAGATAGAGAGAAAGGGAGAGGAGATATACAGTCAGGTCCATAAATATTGGGACACTGACACAATTCTAACATTTGGCTCTATACACCACCACAATAGATTTGAAATGAAACGTTGTGCTTTTCCTGCAGACTGTCAGCTTTAATTTGAGGGCATTTACATCCAAATCCGGTGAACAGTGTAGGAATTACAACAGTTTGCATATGTGCCTCCCACTTTTTAATGGACCAAAAGTAATGGGCCAATTGGCTTCTCAGCTCTTCCATGGCCAGGTGTGTGTTACAGTGGAACCCCGTTGTACGAGTAACCTATAGTACGAGCAAACGGAGATACGAGCAACCTCGCTCGCAAACTTTTACCCTGTTTCACGATCGAAGGCACGAGCAAACCCACGCTGCCGGTTCCCCGTTTTCGGCGGAGGGTCGCATCAGTCGCTTAGTTGATGACGTATCACTCGGTCGCTCTCGTTGTTCAGTGCAGCAAAAGCGTAACTATGGCAGCGGGGGCGTGGCCGAGCGGCGGTGTGTGAATGGAGGGCGGGTCCGGGAGCAGATAGGCAGGGGATTGCCTCACCTGAAGTTAACGTGACCTAATGATTGTTCTCTCTTTTCAAGTGATCGGAGGGTGCATTTAAGGAGGAGACCGTGTGTGTGTGTGTGTGTGTGTGTGTGTGTGTGCGCGCCTGAGACATGCTGCGTGGGGCACTAAGCAGACCAACACAAAACAAAATAAATAAAAGTGGCTCCCATATTCACACGCTCTCCCACAGTAACTTTTTTTAGTTTTATATTTTTATTTCACTAGAAATCTTGAAAAATGTCTCCCAAGAAAATCAGTGATGGTGCTGTGAAAACGAAAGTAAATAGAATTACCATGGAAACCGAGGAGGTTACGAGCGTGGTGTGCGTCTCACACTCGCAATCAACCACTATCACATGAGTAAGTGTTAAATTATGTTTATATTACGGTCATTTGCGGTGTATTTGTTTTTAAAAATAGGCTACAAATACTTTATAAGTGCAGAAATAAGCGATCGAATGAGATCTCAGAACGGATTAAATCACTTTTACATTCATTCCTATGGGGAAAATCTGTTCGAACCCACGAGCAAATGGACACACGAGCAATTTTCAAGACGAATTCTTCTCGTACAACGGGGTTCCACTGTATTCCCTCATTATACCAATAACATTCTTAAAAAGAAGGAACGCACCGGTGAGCTCAGCAACACCAAAAGACCCGGAAGACCACGGAAAACAACTGTGGTGGATGACCAAAGAATTCTTTCCCTGGTGAAGAAAACACCCTTCACAACAGTTGGCCAGATCAAGAACACTCTCCAGGAGGTAGGTGTATGTGTGTCAAAGTCAACAATCAAGAGAAGACTTCACCAGCATGAATACAGAGGGTTCACCACAAGATGTAAACCATTGGTTAGCCTCAAAAACAAGAAGGTCAGATTAGAGTTTGCCAAACAACATCTAAAAAAGCCTCCACAGTTCTGGAACAACATTCTATGGACAGATGAGACCAAGATCAACTTGTACCAGAGTGATGGGAAGAGAAGAGTATGGAGAAGGAAAGGAACTGCTCATGATCCCAAGCATGCCACCTCATCAGTGAAGCATGGTGGTGGTAGTGTCATGGCGTGGGCATGTATGGCTGCCAATGGAACTGGTTCTCTTGTATTTATTGATGATGTGACTGCTGACAAAAGCAGCAGAATGAATTCAGAAGTGTTTCAGGCAATATTATCTGCTCTTATTCAGCCAAATGCTTCAGAACTCATTGGACGGCGCTTTACAGTGCAGATGGACAATGACCCAAAGCATACTGCAAAAGCAACCATAGTTTTTAAGGGAAAAAAGTGGAATGTTATGCAATGGCCAAGTCAATCACCTGACCTGAATCCGATTGAGCATGCATTTCACTTGCTGAAAACAAAACTGAAGGGAAAATGCCCCAAGAACAAGCAGGAACTGAAGACAGTTGCAGTAGAGGCCTGGCAGAGCATCACCAGGGATGAAACCCAGCATCTGGTGATGTCTATGCGTTCCAGACTTCAGGCTGTAATTGACTGTAAAGGATTTGCAACCAAGTATTATAAAGAAAGTTTGATTTATGATTATTATTCTGTCCCATTACTTTTGGTCCATTAAAAAGTGGGAGGCACATATGCAAACTGTTGTAATACCTACACCGTTCACCGGATTTGGACTTGTTCGTTTAATTTCAAATCCATTGTGGTGGTGTATAGAGCCAAAAATGTTAGAATTGTGTCGATGTCCCAATATTTATGGACCTGACTGTATATTATATATATATATATAGAGAGAGAGAGAGAGAGAGAGAGAGAGAGAGAGAGAGACACACAGGTTGTTAATTAGATGATGGTTTATTGATGGGTTCTGCAGGTTCCTGTGGGTCTGAAAGGAGCAGTGATTGAGAAGTGACTGAGAAAATCTCAGCTTCTGATTCATTTGATAAATTATTACAAAACAATGTGAAAAGCGTATTTACATCAGCATTTAGAAAACCATCTGAACGTGTTCATGCGAGGAGTCTGAATGGAATGTTGTACGATAAGAGACCATTAACAACTGGGAGCTTTCCACTATACCACACACACCGTATTCATCCAGATGTGCTTCTTCTCCAAACTGTTACACAAAGTTTTACACACAATCGTGTAGGACAGCTTTGGATCAATTTTTTCCTTCGCTTGAATTAGGAGATTCAAAAAATGTTCCAGCATGACGATGCCCCCTGTGCACAAAGCCAGCTCCATGAAGATCAGCCTTCCATGGATTGGAGTGGAAGATCTCCTGCTATAGATCTCCAACACTATTGAACACCTTTGGGATGAATGTGAATGTAAAGGTCTGCACCTCAGACCTTCTCACAGTCTCACCTTCATCACTCCCTGACTTTACTAACACCCCTGTAGCTGAATAAATCTCCACAATCATCTAGTGGAACATCTTCCCAGAAGAGTGGAGCTCATGAGAACAGTGAATGGAGACTAAATGAGGAATAGGATGTTTAAAAAGAGCTCATGCTCAGGTGTCCACATACTTCTGGCCCATATAGTGTAAATGTCGGTTCCTGTTTTAGATGGGGAAAAAAAAGAAAACACGCAAAATAAAGAAAAGAAAAAATCAAACGTGACGTTAAGAACGAGTGTAAGAGTGCACGTGATCACTCGTTAGCGTTATATACAAGCGCATGACGTCGTAATGAACAGATAAAGTCGGGAATTCTCTCGCAGCTGCAAATCTATCCAATAAAAAACATTTGAATTTACACTATATTACAGTTCAACACGCCCTCCATAACAAGGTTTGCTTCAGCTTTCCCGCGCAGCGGTGATGTCACTTCCTGCCTGCTTGGCTCCGCCCACACACACCCTATCGCAGGCCGAGTCGGCGGTAATAGTGGTTACGTTACGGTTTCAGAGCGCACTGTAGCGAGCGCACGCACACGTTCACCACACGCTTCCGAGCTTCACTTCTTTCCTGACATTCGCACCAATCGCAAAATTCTCATTTAAATATAAACAGATACGATTCTCAACTCAAACACGTACACAAACAAAACAAACACGTGACAGTGACTGGCATCGCAAAAAATAAATAAACAAATATACGACACGTTCCTCAATATCTCACAGGAATTCTGGAAATTTGATGCCTTATTCAAGGGAATTCTAGAAGTTTACTGACCCATACTGAAAAATAACGGGATTTTGTTGACATGAAGGGAATTCTGGGAATTTGCAGACCAATAGGGCATAATGACAGGATACTGGTTATATTCACAGAATCGGTTATATCGGAATTCTGAGTTCAGGGAGCAACACGTGGGGATACGGGGATGTTTAGACTTTCACTGAATTCCCATTTACAAAACTCCAAAACCTGTACAGCAGGATTGTGGGATTTTGCTGGGCTCTATGCCGGAATATTTGGAGTTTGGGGACCTGCGCTGCTGAATTCTGGGAGTTTGGGGACCCGTACTGCTGAATTCTGGGAGTTGGAGGACCTGTACTACAGAATCTGTGAGCTTAGGGACCCGTACTGCTGAATTCTGGGAGTTTGGGGACCCGTACTGCTGAATTCTGGGAGTTTGGGGACCCGTACTGCTGAATTCTGGGAGTTTGGGGACCCGTACTGCTGAATTCTCGGAGTTGGAGGACCTGTACTGCTGAATTCTGGGAGTTTGGGGACCCGTACTGCTGAATTCTGGGAGTTTGAGGACCCGTACTGCTGAATTCTCGGAGTTGGAGGACCTGTACTGCTGATTCTGGGAGTTTGAGGACCCGTACTGCTGAATTCTCGGAGTTGGAGGACCTGTACTGCTGAATTCTGGGAGTTTGAGTCCTGTATTTCAGAATTCTGAGAGGTTGTAGACACAGTGTGGCATTCTGGGATTTTGGTGCTCAGTATTGTGGAACTCTCGGAGTTTGTCGACCCCGTAATATAACAATCCTGAGAGTTTGGGGAGCAATAGATCTTGCAAAAACATCAGTGTCAGTGTTGCCATAGAAACGAGTGTAACTTTAAAGTTTTTAGAAGCATTTAGAAGTTACTGAGCTTCATCTCCGAGGTTTGGACAGTTTTAACATCGGGAGCAGAATTGCAGGAGTTGGGCGAAAACCACTACTGTTTTGTGTGTGTGTGTGTGTGTGTGTGTGTGTGTGTGTGTTTGCTCCGACGTGTTTCCATTTGTCTAAGTTTCATTAGGACCCTGATTGTGTGATTAAAAGCTCCGCCCCCCTCCTCCTGACTGGCAGGGGCTGCCTGGTTGCCGCCGCCCCGCCCCCGCTCGTTTGCCGTGTGTGGTTGCCATGGTGATTGTGGTGTGAGGGCGGGTTGGGGGGTGTGTCTCTGAGCGAGGGCGGGACCACAGAAGATTTGATGGGGATGATTCTGGTGTCCATGACCTCACAGTCCACCTGCATCATGAGCTCGTATCCACCCTTAGATGAGTTATAGACCGACTCTGAACACACACACACACACACACACACACACACACACACACACACACACACACACACACACACAAAGATATAAATACTACTGAAGGTAAAGAGGTGAATTAATTAAGCTGATTGATGATTAAGGCGAGTGTGTGTGTGTGTGTGTGTGTGTGTACCGTTGACGGCCATGGCAGGCATAACAAGGGACATTTTGGGGCGTGTAGTTTTGTTGTGACTGATGGCAGGAAGAAGCAGATGATCCTGAGAGAGAGAGAGAGAGAGAGAGAGAGAGAGAGAGAATATAACCCTCTATGTGTTTACTGATTAGCATGCTAGCACGTGCACCTCCTCACTCGGTGTCTCACCCGTCTGAAGGAGACGACGTAAAACGTGTCCTCACGCCGATCGATGGCATCCAGGAAGTCGCTGTAGCTCACCTCAGGTCCGGGTAAAAGCTGTAGCTGACTGTACACACACACACACACACACACACACACACACACACACACACACACACACACATCGGTATAACAATCTCCTTTAACACACACTAATCTGAAAAGCATGAGCAGTCGTCCTACCTCTCAATAGATCGGTGCGTCTCGATGGGGAGATAGCGTGAGAAGTTGGTCTTCCGGTGTTGAGCTTTCTGCTGGAGGAGATAAAAACACGTTTCAAATACACATACCGTTTTAACATGAGGAACCATTTCAGGAACTATTTACGTAGGTTTTGGAATAGAGGAACCATTTAAGGAACTACATAGGAAGGTTTGGACCAGATGAACCATTTCAGGAACATTTTCCAAGTTAGACAATGTTGCAGAGTATTTCAAATATTTAAAGTGAGTTTCTACTAAAGGAACTTTTTAAAGAACCATTTTGGAGCTATTTCACCACATTTGTGGTAAATTCTGACCTTGAGAAACTCTTTAAGGAACATTTGCAATAAAGAATTCTTTCCATTACGAGAACTTTTTCAGCTTTGTACTATCAAAGAAACAATTTCAGAAACGTTTCAATGTGGGTACTGTTTCAGGAACACTTTAACCATGTCTACACTTAAAGAACCTTTTCAGGAACAGTAAAGAACAGTTCAGAAGAACATCTTTAAGTATGCTTTCGCTACAGTAAAATTTTAACTTTCACTATAGTTTCATTTCAGCTGTCCATCAAACTGCCTGTTTGTCTGTGTGATTGTCTGAACATCCTTCCATTTGACCTTCTGTCTCTTAAACTGTCTGTCTTATGATAGCACCACAACATCTATTTCATGAACATTTTTATGTTTCCACCACAAAAAACATTCCAGGAATGATTTTGTTAGATCTTTCACTACAGGAACCATATCAGGAAAGATTGTGGTAGATCTTTCACTACAGGAACCATATCAGGAACATATTTGTTAGAGCTTTCACTACAGGAACCATATCAGGAACATATTTGTTAGATTTTTTACCTCAGGAATCATAACAGGAACATGTTTGATAGAACGTTTGCCACATAAACCATTTCATTGGCAATTTGAGTAAATATTTTGAACGTTTTACCACAGAAACGTTTGAAGCATGGGTCTGTTACAGGAAGCATTTCAGGAACGCTGTTTCCACCAGAGAAGCGTCTCACTAATGTTCTCAGATCTGTTTTCACCAGAGGAACCATTTCAGGAACACATTTTCATTAGAGGAACACTCTCAGCATGACTTTCAGGTACATCTTCACATGGTTCCTCTGTATAAGCAAACATTTAAATACAGCTCAAAGAGAGGAACCATATTAGAAACCCTTTCTCCGGATGTGTGTGTGTGTGTGTGTGTTTGTGTGTGTGTGTGTGTGTGTGTGTTCACACCTGTGCTATTTTTGCCTTCTGAGCGATCTTGGGTTTACGGTTCGACTTCTTCCGGTTAATCTGATGGCGATGAACCCAACCACGCAGCTCATCTGCCAACCTGACACACACACACACACACACACACACACACACAAATAAGCTTCTGGTGATTATAACCCACTTGAGAAGGTCGGGGGTGCTGTCCCCGGTTGCCATGCCGACCTGAGAGACTCGGAGCGATTGAACTGTCTGCAGTCGGAGGAGGAGAAGAGGCGGTCGATGTCCTGCAGGACGAGATCCTTCACCTCACTAAACACACTGCTGACGTTCCTGCACAGAGACACGGAGAATGTTTTTCTGAAAGATCTAATGATGTTCACTGGAATTATTAGGAGTGTTAAGAGCCGGAACCTGAAGTGAAAGGTGTCAGAGTTGTCTCTGTCCATCTCTCCTCTCCTCCAGCTGTCCTCTCCCGTGTCCTCCTCGCTGTCCAGCCTGTCCTCCACCACTCTGTCGTCCACCACCTGACCTGGGTCGTACACCAGCAGGCGTCTCCCCGGATGAAGCTCCTCCCCTTCCTCCAGCGCAGACGGTAACTTCCTGTCGGTGATGCTGAGGGAGGAGAACATTGGCGTGTTTCACTCTGGTTTTGTGAACCTCGAGCCCATGAGGAGAAAATTTACTGAACTTTACCTGACTGGAGCGAAGCTGAAGGTGATGAAGAGCAGGAGGACCATCACACACACTGCTCTCTTACTGCTGCCTGATTCTGCACCCTGTTACACACACACACACACACACACACACACACACACACACACACACACACACTATTGACATCTATCTGACAGACAGTTTGATATCCATCTTTCTGTTCATGATCATCTCTCTCTCTCTCTCTCTCTCCCTCTCTCTCTCTGAGTATCTGATTGTCTCTCCTTCTCTATTAATATCTGACCTCTTTGGAGGCGAGTCTGATCCTCAGGGCCTGGTTCTCCCGGCGCAGGTGTTCGTTCTCCTGCTGTGCCTCTCTTAGCTGAGCCTCCAGGTTCTGTACGTACTCCTTCTTCTTCTTGCGGCTCTGACATGCGGACTCTCGGTTCTTTATCATCCTCTGCTGACGCTTCAGCACCTTCATCTAGGAAAGAGGAGGAGGACAGTCAAATAAACCTCTAAACACACCACTATCACCATCAACATCACCAGCATCTTCACCACTATCATTACAATCATCACCACCACCATCATTATCATTATAATCATCACCACCATCATCACCACCACCATCATTAGCATCAGAATCATCACCACTACCATCATATCCATCAACACCATCATCATCATCTCTATTATCACCATTGTCATCATTATGTGTAAGTGTGGGAATATGGGAGTGTGGGAATAGAGAATACGGGAGTGTGGGTGTGGGGAGTACGGGAGTGTGGGGAATACAGGAGTGTGGGTGTGGGAAACACGAGAGTGTGGGAAATACGAGAGTGTGGGGAACACAGGAGTGTGGGTGTGGGGAATACGGGAGTGTGGGTGTGGGGAATATGGGAGTGTGGGTAATACGGGAGACTGAGTGTGGGTGTGGGGAATAGGGACTGTGGGTAATACAGGAGTATGGGGAATATGAGAGTCTGAGTGTGGGGAATATGGAAATGTGGGGAATTCGAGTGTGGGGCACACGAGAGCGTGGGTGTGGGGAACACGGGAGCGTGGGTGTGGGGAATACGGGAGTGTGAGTGTAGGGAATACGGGAACGTGGGTGTGGGGAATACGGGATTGTGGGTGTGGGGAATACGGGAGTGTGTCTGTGGGGAATACGGGAGTGTGTCTGTGGGGAATACGGGAGTGTGGGGAATACGGGAGTGTGGGGAATACGGAGTGTGAGTGTGGGGAATACGGGATTGTGGGTGTGGGGAATACAGGAGTGTGTCTGTGGGGAATACGGGAGTGTGGGTGTGGAAATACGGGAGATTGAGTGTGGGGAATACGAGTGTGGGGAACACGAGAGCGTGGGTGGGAAATACAGGAGCGTGGGTGTGGGGAATACAGGAGCGTGTCTGTGGGGAATATGGGAATGTGGGTGTGGAAATACGGGAGTGTGGGGAATACGGAGTGTGGGGAATATGAGAGTCTGAGTGTGGGGAATACAGGAATGTGAGGAATACGGGAGTGTGGATGTGGAGAATACGGGAATGTGGGGAATACGGGAGTGGGTGTGGGGAATACGGGATTGTGGGTGTGGGGAATACGGAGTGTGGGTGTGGGGAATATGGGAGTGGGTGTGGGGAATACGGGAGTGTGGGTGTGGGGAATACGGGAGTGTGGTGTGGGGAATATGGGAATGTGGGTGTGGGGAATACGGGAGTGTGGGGAATACGGGAGTGGGTGTGGGGAATACAGGAATGTGGGTGTGGAGAATATGGGAGTGTGGGTGTGGGGAATACAGGAATGTGGGTGTGGAGAATATGGGAGTGTGGGTGTGGGGAATACAGGAATGTGGGTGTGGAGAATATGGGAGTGTGGGTGTGGAGAATACGGGAGTGTGGGTGTGGAGAATACGGGAGTGTGGGTGTGGAGAATACGGGAGTGTGGGTGTGAGAATACAGGAATGTGGGTGTGGAGAATATGGGAGTGTGGGGAATACAGGAATGTGGGTGTGGGGAATATGGGAATGTGGGTGTGGGGAATATGGGAATGTGGGTGTGGAGAATATGGGAGTGGGTGTGGGGAATACAGGAATGTGGGTGTGGAGAATATGGGAGTGTGGGTGTGGGGAATACGGGAATATGGAAAATACGGGAGTATGGGAAGTTCCAACTTTTCTGAAACACACACGAACACACTCACATCGATGTCGCTGCAGTTGCTTCCAGGCAGAGAGGATGCTGGGATGATGGGCTTGGTGGTAGGCGGGGCCGTAGGGCTGGTGCAGTGCATGCTGGGAGACACGGGCTCCATTTTAACGATGGCTGGAGCAGAACCCAAACACACCGATGGGGACAGAACCACTGCAGCAGAGTACGCAGACGTCAATAAACAACACACACACACACACACACACACACACACACACACACACACACACACACCAGTAATCACAACACTCTGTAGTGTGGAGACTTTAGCCAATCAGCTCGAGGGGGCGGAGTCTGTACCTGGTGGTGTTCCCTGCAGGATCAGAGTTTTAGCGGCCACACACACTGGCCGGGGCTGGAGCACAGGTTTACTGCTGAGAATAGATCCAGTGTTGACTACACACACACACACACACACACACACACACACACACACATTAATAACCAGTGAAAAATTAATAGAATCTCTAAGGGTAAGGTGTGTGTTTGTGTGTGTACCCGTGGTCTGTGCTACAGTGGGAACAGGAAGTGTAGATGTAGCTTGGTGAGGGGGCGGGACTGTGGTTGCCACGGTAACTTCCATGGCTCCCACCGGGGGTGAGAGGACATCTCCGTACATGTAAGGAGGCGTGGGAGGATTCTCACCTTTCACCTGAAACTGAGACACACCACAACACAACGAGACGCTGCAGGATTAATCACCACTTTATTTTATATTTATTCCACTTTAAACTTCATCAATCTGTTTCTTTCCAAAAAGAGTAGAAAAAAAATGATAGCATCGCAGACAAAAATATTAATTAAAATGTAATTCTGAAAGTAATTTACATAAAAGGTTAAAAATAATTATAACAAATTAATTATAACAATGTATTAATTAATATTTACATATTTATAAATGATCAAACAATAAATTATTTTAATGCTAATTATTTATGTAATCAACAATCATGTCTATATTTACACTTGAGTATTACGTGTACACACACACACACACACACACACACACACACACACACTCAGAAGAGAACGGGTGGTAGATCCTGGATACAAAATAAAGGTCTGGATGTGAAATGAAAGAAGATAGCAAGATGAAAAGAGAGAGAGAGAGAGAGAGAGAGAGAGAGAGAGAGAGAGAGAGAGAGAGAGAGAGAGAGAGAGATTAAAGACGGAGGAAGTCGAGGAGGAAATGTTTTTTCACAGCTGTAGTATCAGAAGTGAAAGTCTTAAAGCAAACAGTGTGTGAGTGTGTGTGCGTGTATGTGTGTGCGTGTGAGTGTGAGTGTGTGCGTGTATGTGTGTGTGTGTGTGTACCTGAGCTTCAGGTAAGGACAATAAAGAGCAGTCGGAGGCTGGAGAGGATGAAGGAGACGGAGGCTCGGCCTTCACTTGGAACACTAAAACACACACACACACACCTTACTTATCAATTAAGTCAATAAAGATAGTAGAACTAACAGAAGGACAATTTACACCTGTTCATCAGGTGTATGTATACACACACACCCATTCTCACTCACAGACAGAGAGGCACACATGCACAGACACACTTACAGACACAAAGAAGTACACACACAATCACATGTGCAGACAGACACGCACAGACAGACAGACATGCACAGACAGACAGACACATAGACACCCACGCACAGACAGACAGACAGACACACAGACAGACACAGGCAGACATGCACAGACACACGCACAGACAGACAGACATGCACAGACAGACAGACACGCATAGACACCCACGCACAGACAGACAGACACGCACAGACACACACAGACAGACACCCACGCACAGACAGACAGACACGCACAGACAGACAGACACGCACAGACAGACAGACAGACAGACACACACGCACAGACAGACACGCAGACAGACACGCACAGACACACGCACAGACAGACACGCACAGACAGACACGCACAGACAGACACGACAGACAGACAGACATGCACAGACACACACGCACAGACAGACACGTACAGACAGACAGACATGCACAGACACACGCACAGACAAACAGACATGCACAGACAGACACACACGCACAGACAGACATGTACAGACAGACAGACATGCACAGACACGCACAGACAGACAGACATGCACAGACAGACAGACAGACATGCACAGACAGACAGACAGACATGCACAGGCAGACACGCACAGACACACACGCACAGACACACACGCACAGACACAGGCAGACACACAGACAGACACGCACAGACACATGCAGACACGCACAGACAGACACACGCACAGACACACAGACATGCACAGACACGCACACACAGACAGACAGACACGCCCGCACAGACAGACACGCACAGACAGACAGACGCACACACAGACGCACACACAGACAAGGACAGACGCACAGACATATAGACACAGACAGACAGACACGCGCAGACAGACACTCACGCATGTCGACAGGGAGAGGCTGCGCTATTGTCATCTCGTCTTTCATAACTGTCATGTCACCTGTAATGAGACAGAGAGAGAATCAGGCTCCATACTGATCATACACGTCTCACCAACATCATTATCACCAATCTCTGGACATCATCTCATTCATGGCATCAAAACCTTCTCCTGGTCCCACAGTCTTCATCACTACCATCATCAGAAATCCTTGTGTGTTCATTATCACTGCATCCACCCTGCTGCAGTCTCTCTCCAGTCTCACACCAACATTCCAGTCCCAGATCCACCTCAAAGATCTTTACCTTCTAGCAGTTTGTTCTCCAGGTGTTTCCAAGGTGCCATGGGGTTGTCTGGGTCAAGGGTCAGCACCAGGTCATTGTCGAGCTGTGAGGAACAATTCAGTGTATGACTTTAAAATCAACTTGTAAAAATCAACCTCACCCTGTTACCTACTGTACCGAGAACATGATTTGGGATTCAAATGAACCGCCTGGTTCCTTACGAGGTGTGTGTGTGTGTGTGTGTGCCAATCATGCTAACAAGTGCTCTAAAGCTAGCTAAGCTCCAGCGGAATAGTTCAGGAACTTGCTCTGAATTTGCGGGTCAAGGCTCCTCCACCTTCAGCCCTGTGGTTTAAAACTGCCTGAAGAAGATCTGATGATCTTCTGCAACCTCTCTAACGCCAATACCACGAAACACTGCACAACCTCTGGAGATAATCCTCCACAACTAGCTTTGGGAGATTCTTACCCACATCTAGTGATCTATAGAACAACATTCCACCACAGTATCTCTAGAGGATGGAGGTTTCCAGGTGGAGGTCCAGCCAACTAGCTAACCACTAGCTCCTGCCATGTTCTTGATGCTCTACTATACAAGAACATTCCAGAAATATCATTACCTTACACTAAAATGATTTAAGCCCTGATCCTAAAACCACCACATTCCTTTTGCTAGTTCAATCTCCTGCTCATCCAGGATTGAGCTAATCTTCAGAATGGACAATTTAACTGATCCAGAGCTAATCCAGACCCATGTTTAGTGGTTATTAAGTAGAAAGCCAGCAGCTACCAAACCCAGTGTGAGTGCTGTAGAGCTAGCATGACCGCTGCAGTTTCGCTAGGTGCTAATCCATGCACTAACCCCATGCTAGCACCAATCACGCTCTGAAACGCAAGCTAATGTGGGGTGTTTTTACACACCGAGTAAAATTATGGATAATTTTTATCCTGAATCCTACAGAAAGTCCAGGATTTGGTTCTGAACAGTGTGATCGGGTCCAACTTCCTGTTCTTGTTTATTCAGGTGATTAAATTGATTTATGTCTGTAAATAGTTTTTTTTTTGGCTCAGTAGGATCCAGCCCTATGTGTAGAGCAGATCCTCTACTCAGAGAAGCGATCCTCAGCCTAGATCAGCCACGCCTACTCGCCTAGCACGCTAAACATCGCTAAGTGCTGGATCCAGCACTAACGCTCTAGTGAAGTGGTGAGGAACCTGCTGGGGGAGTGTATGGAGATATCAGAGCTCATGAACTTTACCCTGAATCAAACAGGACATAAAGAAGTGGTAATGTTAGCTCACACACACACACACACACACACACACACACACACACACACACACACACATATTCAGGACATCGTCTGCTCACGGTGTAGGTGTGTGTGAGAGAGAAAAGACTCACCAGTGGGTCATATTTCAGGCGCTCCTCACCCTCCTCCATGCTCTCACACTGATACAGACAGGCATCTGAGACGGGAACGAGACAGACGAGAACGAGACAGACGAGAGACATGTCGTTACACTTTCTCCAAGCGCAGATCTCTCAGAGTTATTTCAGTAATAAATAAATAAATAAACCCAGCAGCCCTGACACTGATCCTGACCCTCACACAGGGGTGTTTCATCTCCATTACACATCTGGAACTGCTGCTTTACACATCACATGTTGTATAATAACAATCTGATACGCCATCGTTTCTACAGCAACAGTGCAAACGACTCGTATGCTGGAAGTGTAACATAAAACTGATAACGTCTCCAGTGTCAGTGACAGTAAAGAAAGAAAAAGATAGATAGATAGATAGATAGATAGATAGATAGATAGATAGATAGATAGATAGACAGACATACATATGGACAGACAGATAGACAGACAGACAGACAGACAGACAGATAGAGCTGTAGTGTAAGGGGAATGAAACACGTAAAGAGGAAAACAGAGTGGTATGGAGTAAGCCGGTGTCCCGGTGTGTTTCTAATAAACAAAATCATAAATGATCATTTTATCTTGATCATCTCTGGTAATGACGATGACGTAACAGCTTCCCTCTGCTGCGTTATGACGTAACGAGCAAGTTCAATGAACAGTGTGGAAAGTGCTAAAGTATTATTATTATTATTATTATTATTATTATTATACAGTTTATACACTATGTTCTGTGTATTAACATTTATTCAGTGAACATGTTCTTTTATTATTAATTTATTTTAATCATTAGTTATTTCCTGTTTGAATTCTCGGATTTCCGGTGTGTTGACTGAAGCGGTATGAAATGGATGGACACTAAATAACAGCGAGTTAAACCCTGTTTATCAATAAACAATGCCTTTGACTAGACTGCTGTAATAAACAGTGTATAATGATGAATCAGGACTCACCCCAGTCTTCACTCGTCAGAAGATTATCCGCGAAAAAGCGACTGTCCAGATCAGACAGCAGTTCAGCCGCCGCCATCACCCCCGAGTACACAAACACAACAACTACACAACTACACCCCGAGTACACAAACACAACAACTACACAACTACACCCCGAGTACACAAACACAACAACTACACAACTACACCCCGAGTACACAAACACAACAACTACACAACTACACCCCGAGTACACTACTACACACTACTGCAGATTTATTATTATTAATCTATTTCTGAGGTTTCCTGCTGTACCACGGACAGCTGATCACACCGAGCCCATCTCAACACACACACCTACACTGTCTGCTGATATTACACTCTATTATACACTAATATTTATTTATAATGCATTTAATACCTAATAATACACTCTAAAACCCCAAATTCACACACATACACACACATACACACACAATCCAGGAAATTGATTTGGCTATGGACAGTCGTCTGTCTTTTTTCCTCCACTGTCCAATCAGAACGCAGGAAAAGGAGACGGACACCCAAGCGGGCCAATGAGATTCCTGAGAGAAGGGGCACGCAAATGCAAATCGACCAATACGCGGGCTAGAATAGAAAAAGGAGGCGGGACTTGTGTGTTTACGCATTCGTAAATAAATAATTTTTACGATTTATGATATGGTATTTATTTTAAATCAGAATATATATTTTGATGAAGTGATAAATTTATGTTGTAAAATATGAATCGTTAGTCGTTGTGTGTTTCCGGTGGACCGTTAAGACGCTTTTCTGTCAGGACCCCTGTAGGTGTCTGTGATAGTCGCCTGATTAATAATAACAATAATATAATAAAACTAGAATTATATTTAAATTTCTGTTTCTATTGGGCAGAAAAGCTGTGAATTTGGTGAACATTTAGTCAGCAGGATTTTGGGCACACACACACACACACACACACACACACACACAGGATGTGCATCTCCATAACTGAGGCTGATGCGATTCACATCTCAACTCATTAACAACGATACGATCCATTAAAGATACACATGAAGCAGCTACCGATACGATACGATACGATTCTCCCTGTTACGATGCAGTGCATCTGATTTCCATCTGATTCAAAACAACACCATTCAGTAGGAATCTGATGCTCTGCAGTTCAGTATGGTGCAGATATTTCATTTTTATTTTTGGTTCAGCAAATGATCAATTTACTTGTGTGTAAGTGCTTTCTGACTTCTAACACGTGACCCTTTCACACACACGCCTTTTTAGTGCCAACAAAAAAAAAAGAAAAAAAAAAAACAGAGGTTCTTTTCCTGTTGTGTGTGCAGGAAGTTACAGCTCTACCTCTGCCATGTTAATCTGTATTCTGCATGACTCTCAGGACACGCCTCGGTCTCCGTAGTGTTGTGAAACGTCATATTCACGTAGCAGCAGCGGTGCTGGGAGAATGCGCTTGAGAAACCAGGAGAAATCCATCTGTATAGAAAACGTCAATTACTAAATAAAACAATGATAATCATCAACTAATTATTAACACACGTGGTGTTATACGCTAGCGTCACTGTTCTTCCCTCTCACGGGTTCCCGATGGGTTTATCACTGCTGCAGGTCAGACACCGACATGGATCTCAGGAGATCAACACATGGTTTATAGAACATCAGGAGGTGAAACTCCTACATTACCCACAGCAGATTAAACAGTGCAACATCTCCTCTCTCTCTACACTCAAAGTCCTAATACATCATTTATAACCTTACATTTCAATCCCTATGTATAAATAGATCAGTTTCTACCGATGCACGTATGTTAAAAACACTTTTTTACATTGATGATCTTTTACGACGATGTGAATCGCTGAATCTTTCCACCCATAACACTGAGTATATCTTCCCTTATGTCAACACGCTGCCTCGTTCACTGTCATAACCCTGCTGACCACTCATCCCTCCATCCTCTACCACTCATCCCCCCATCCTCTACCACTCTACTACTTATCCCTCCAACCTCTACCACTCGACCACTCATCCCTCCATCCTCTACCACTCATCCCCCATCCTCTTTCACTCTACCACGTATCCCTCCATCCTCTACCACTCAATAATACATTTAATACAAATGTTTAGAAATTCTCAGGGACTCGAATATTATGCAATTCAGAAACCTTTCTTACTTCTCGTTTTTTCTCTTCTCTTACATGGTCATCATTTTAAATCTCCCCAAATCTTTACTATCATCACAGATATTACATTCTGAGCTGCTGGTTGAATTCTTTGGATGTTTTTTTGAAGACACTCAATGCTGTCAGGTCCCCCCCCCACCACACACACACACACACACACACACGCACAATTATGGGTACACAACATTACATCACTTCCCGTGTTACATTTCACTGCTTTACACTTGTTTCCAGACACACTGGTCCTCAGATCTTCACTCTGTTCCTACGGTTCAGACGGTGTAAAGTTTTGCTTCATCTGAACTTTTATACTCATGGGGTTCATCTGTTTCCTGCTGTGTGTGATTTTACACATGGCCAACAGTGGTAAGTTCTTCCACATTCATATATTTATATGTGGATCCGAGGCTGAAGTTTTTTTTATTATTTTATTACTGGATTGAAAAAACACACCCATTCTACAGCAGGATTTCAAACATTTCATCCTTTCCCTAAATCTCCTCCTTTTCTTTTCTCTGAGTGACGTCTAACAGTGCTGTTAATAAATACATTCTGGATTATTCTGAATGCTCAGTCTGGAGAGAGAAGTGTTAGAAAGGAAAAGTTTTTTTTAAATTGGAGAAGTGCTCATGAAAGTACTGCAGGAAAGTGTAGGAGTTTAGATCTTGTTTAAAACCTGCTAGTGACTCATATCCTTCTTATGACTTCAGAGATGGAGGGCTGAGTGGAGCAGAGGTAGAGGATGGAGGGATCATATTACATGGAGGTGGGAGCGTAGTGGTTTAGGATTTGGACCATGGATCGGAAGGTCATACGTTCAAATCCCAGCTCCATCAAGCTGTTGTAGAGGATGATTGGCACAGTATGGAGGATGGAGGGATGAGTGGTGGAGAGGTAGAGGATGGGGGGATGAGTGGTGGATTGATAGAGGTTGGAGGGATGAGTGGTGGAGTGGTAGAGGATAGAGGGATGAGTGGTGGATTGGTGGAGGATAGAGGGATGAGTAGTGGATTGGTAGAGGATGGAGGAATAAGTGGTGGAGTGGCAGATGATGGAGGGATGAGTGGTAGAGTGAAAGAGGATGGGGATGAGTGGTGGAGTGGTAGAGGATAAAGGGGATGAGTGGTGGATTGGTAGAGGATGGAGGAATGAGTGGTGGAGTGGCAGAGGATGGAGGGATGAGTGGTAGAGTGAAAGAGGATAGGGATGAGTGGTAGAGGATGGGGATGAGTGGTAGAGGATTGAGGGATGAGTGGTAGAGTGGTAGAGGTTGGAGGGATGAGTGGTAGAGGATGGAGGGATGAGTGGTAGAGTGGTAGAGGTTGGAGGGATAAGTGGTAGAGTGAAAGAGGATGGGGATGAGTGGTAGAGGATGGAGGGATAAGTGGTAGAGTGGTAGAGGTTGGAGGGATAAGTGGTAGAGTGAAAGAGGATGGGGATGAGTGGTAGAGTGGTAGAGGGATAAGTGGTAGAGTGGTAGAGGTTGGAGGGATAAGTGGTAGAGTGAAAGAGGATGGGGATGAGTGGTAGAGGAAGGAGGGATAAGTGGTAGAGTGGTAGAGGTTGGAGGGATAAGTGGTAGAGTGAAAGAGGATGGGGATGAGTGGTAGAGTGGTAGAGGTTGGAGGGATAAGTGGTAGAGTGAAAGAGGATGGGGATGAGTGGTAGAGGATGGAGGGATGAGTGGTCGAGTGGTAGAGGTTGGAGGGATAAGTAGTAGAGTGGTAGAGGATGGGGGGGGTGAGTGGTAGAGGATGGAGGGATGAGTGGTCAGCAGGGTTATGACAGTGAACGAGGCAGCCTACCAGAGGTGTAAAAAAAAGCCAAAAACTGTTCATTTGTGAGGTTTTAATTTTCTAATTAAACAAAGATCAAACAATTTGTTCAACAAAAAATACAAAGTAGTAAAGCGTTCTTTCAAAAAGCGAAGAAATCAAATCACAAAGTAAAAGATTAATATTCAATAGACAAATAAAATAAAAGTGAATCATTTTAGATCAATAAAACAAAACAGAGCTGACTGTGATTTAATGCGTCTCAGTCTCACGGAGGGAAATATTTTTATTCAACTCCAACAAAAGCTGTTTTTTAGAGTTTTTGTATTTATTTGAGTTCTTTTTGGACTGAAAATGAGGCAGCAGGTGTGTGAACAGTGTTAATGACACACACTGTAACTCAAAATACAGGGAGTAAAAGCACAGATATTAATCATAACTGTAGTTTTGTAGAGTAAAAGTTGTTTATATCTATATTTAATCAGATACTTTACACTACTGGATGAATCCGATATGAGAGACGAGATTAGAATCGGAAAAACAGGCTTCTGTCAAGTGAAGAAAAACAAGAAAACCAGGAAACAAATCAAAGTAAAAGCAGGTCAGTGATCGCAGGAAAAACAGGCTTCTGTAACCTGAAGTGCACGAAGAGAACCGAGTGCTTCACAAAGTCATAGAGAACGAGAGTCTCTTTAAAGAAATAAAGAGGGAATGTGTGTTGAGACATCCTGTCTCCATGCTGTCTCCATGCTCCTGATGTACACTGATCAGCTGTAACATTATGACCACCTGCCTAATATTGTGTTGGTCCCATTTTGCTGCTAAAACAGTTGCGACCCGCCGAGCGTCAGCATGACCTTCTTGAGCAGTTTAAGCTACAGGAGCTCGTCTGTTGGATTGAACCACAAGGACCAACCTTCACTCCTCACGTGCATCAATGATCCTCGTCCCCCCACGACCCTGTCGCCGGTTCACCACTGTTCCTTCCTTGGAGCACTTTTGATAGACACTGACCACTGCAGACCAGGAACATCCACAAGAGCTGCACTTTTGGAGACGTTCTGACCCAGTCATCTAGACGTCACAATTTGTCACTCAAATCCTTACGGTCGCCCAATTGTCCTGCATCTAACAACAACTTTGAGGACAAAATGTTCATCTGCTGCATAATAAATAAATCCACCCACTAACAGGTGCCATGATGATCATCAGTGTTCTTCACTTCACCACTCAGAATGTTAAATTGTTATACCTGGTCGGTGTAGGTGTTCTGCGCTTGCATGGTGGGTTCTGGTAAATGGGCTTCACTGACTGGAATGACGTGAGAGAGCCCCCTATTGAATTGCTCAGTCTGGGTGCAGTTTTTTCTTCAGTGCTAAAGCAGACCACAGTAAAGTACATGATGGTGCAGGTCTGTGAGCATGTTTGCAGGGTGTGGAGAAGGAGGAAGTGGGAGCTCTATGAACTCTAGTATCGATGAGTCTAAAAGACTCAAAGATGGTGCTGAAGATGGTCTTCCACTCGAACGCTCTGGGAAACACCAGATTATTTGAACAGTGGAGATCTTACTTAGTTCAAGTTTGAGTTGCTCAACAAGAGGCAAGGTTTGATCCTAAAGGTCAGTGTCAGGTCTGAGACTGCTCCCCTTTTCAACAAAGTAGCACCCAAACGAACCCTTGCTCCCATCCCATGTTATACAAAGAAAGAAGTGAGATGCAGTAAGAATCTCTGACATCAAGATGCATCACCTGAAAATCTGCCCTGTGGCACCAGTTGGCTGGTTGTCAAAGCTGGTACAAGGGGCCACCACACTGAGATGAGATCATGGGGTCAGGAGCAAATGTAGATGCTGCTTTTTCATCAACTGTCACTACCAGTCCAGATCTCCTGCTACATCTGTGTTATATGGTGAAGCTTTCTTCCTGAAGGCCGAGACAGGTGTGCTTGTCGTTATTTTCTTTTCATCAGAGGTGTGCAGACAAATTCAGGGTTAAAAAACAGGCTTGAGTCGAGTAAACAACAAACAGCAAAAACGATTAAATGAAGACATCAGGAAACAAGTCTTGAGGAATGCAGGTAAAAAAAACAGGTTTGGTAACGTCAAGTGCATGAGACAAACCGAGATCTCGCCAAGTCATTCTGCATTCGTGTGAGAAAGTGATTGTGAACAAGTGAATACATGACTGTGTGTGGGTTTTGTGGTGTGTAGGTGGAGGAAGCCATGTTTGTGGTGTGTTCTGGGAAATGAAGTTTACTGACTGGGCCAGTTAATAAACTACAAATATTTATATCTAGAGTATATGACGGATTGTTTTTATGATTAATCTATTCCTCTACATCGGGGGTCGACAACCAATGGCTCTGGAGCGGCATGCAACTCTTCAGCCCCCCCTGCTGTGGCTTTCTGCAGTGGCTCCCTGCAGCCTTGACAAAATGAAAATAAATAAATAAATAATAATAATAACAAAAAAAATTAAATATATAATCGATTATTTTTTGAGAAAATAAATCATTAAGTTAAGCATTTATTAATTATTATTAAGTTAAGCATTTATTTACATTCCAAATCTGTTGAGATTATTTTCATCTATTTGTTTGTTTATTTAATGCCACATGGAGGTTCCCTAGTGGTCTAGTGGTTGGGATGCTGCGCTCTCACCCGGGTTCGATCCCCGGTCAGGGAGCCAACCCCAGCCACTCTCAGTGCCAGTCCCAAGCCCGGATAAATTGGGGAGGGTTGTGTTAGGAAGGGCATCCAGCGAAAAAATGTGTGCCAAATCAAAAATGCGGAGGATCCGCTGTGGCGCCCCCTAACGGGAGAAGCCGAAAGAAAGTTTATTTTGTGCCACATATTTATTCTATGATGAATGTTGTGGATGGTGTTGAGCTGTACTGGGATATTAACTGGGTTTGGATAAGAGGGTTTTTGAATTGAGTCCGGGGGTCTGTGATTAGTCTTTATTAAATAAATATTTATGATGACCTGATGATAATTATACAATAAAAAAATGAAAGCGGTGTCATTCAGTTCCTGTTTATTTTCCAACAGCCATACTGAATCAGATACGAACCGAGGGACGTATCGCACTTCTCCACTGTCTACATGATGGTAAAGTGGTTTGGAGTAAAAGTGCTGATAGAGGGAGAGTGGACATCCTCACTGCTCAACATGGAGAAGATGTTCCCTACATAACACACAGCCCTAATTTAGATCCCAGATACGCTGTAGTGGGGAATTTATCCCTCCTGATCAGCAGTGTGTCTCTCTCCGACTCGGGGATTTACTACTGTAACTCTGTTCCTGTGATCAACCTGACCGTCACTCCTTTACAAAGTAGGTGCATCTTTTATACATACAGCATGTGGGTGCTACTGCTCTACATTTCACACAACAGATTTAACATGAGTTTTATTTACTGCTTATGGTGACACATGTAAGATCTTCATCTGAAAAGGTTTAGTTACACATCAGCTGTCTGGCATTCAATTATTCAGTTCAATGTAGTTTAGTTTTATTTGTATAGCAGCTTTTTACAATGGACATTGTGTAATAGCTGCTTTATGGAGATAAAGATGTTATAAAGTTGGAAAGTATACATTTAGTGCCTTTATGTTTGTCCCTAATGACTGAGCCAGAGGTGTGGTGAAGGAAAAACTCCCTGAGATGGTTTGAGGAAGAAACTCTAAGCATCCATTTAATAAAGTTCTAATGATCACAATAGATGAGGAAATGTGCTGATTGTCATCGTGTTACGAAACTTCGAGACTGGTTTCGTAACATGCCAGCAGATGGCAGCACAAGGCTGTGCGCACAATCACATGGAGCACCGACCTTCATAAGTCATTGTGCCAAAGTACATGGTCCTATTCTGATCACGTGTGCACCCTGTCACCAAGCTTCTCTTCACATGTGAAACAACACGATCTCACTTCCTCACTTTCTTACACCCACACTGCTTCTACAGACTTTGCCCTCTTCCTGAAGATGAAGATTCGGCTCACCGATTAGACTCCATTGCGGAGATCCAGATCGAATCACAGAAGATGCTTGACACGCTTCGAAAAGAAGATTTCCAGGACACGTTCCAGAAGAACACTGGGAGGCGCTGTATTACTGTACAAGGGGACTATTTTGAAGGTGATCGTGTGGAAATATAGATAAATAAAATACTTTTTTATAAACAGAACGAGTCTCCAATTGTTTGATACTCATATAGAATACTTTATTGATCCGACAGGGAAATTGTTGGTTTATGGATCCATGATCTGTATAAAAGATAATATGCTAATTCAAGGGTGGTGCTAGCACATCCACTATACTGTAACCCTCAGATTAAGGGTTAGGAGCCTTGTTTAAATGCCCAATATTGTAAGCTTGGTGGTGCTAGGATTTAAACCCATGACCTTCTGATCAGAAGTCCAACATTTTATCCACTGAGCTCCACTTTCACTTGGACACCTGACCATCAGATACGCTGTCTTTTATTCGACTGTAGCGCACACTTGTACAGAATGTTTAATGTAGCATTTAAATTTCCCTTCATACGGAAACAAAACCAGAACTTCATTAGGATTTTGTGTGATCAGGTTGGAGTGGAAGAACTTAAGCGTCCTTCATAAAGCCCTGAGCTCCTCAAACTTCAGAACACATTTTGGATAAACTACAACACTGACTGAACCCCAGACCATCTCACATCATCAAAACCTGATTTCATAACTGCTCTTGTAGATGAATGATCACTAACACTCACAGCCACACCCAAAAATCTAGTGGAACATCTTCTCAGAAGAGCAAATAGGGACTTAATGTGGAGTGAGATGTTCAAAAAAGAAGCACATAAAAGAGCATTAAAATGGTGTAAGTTCTCACACCTAGCCGTGGATCATCAGCGTATACAGTGCCATGGTCACTTCTCAGCATTGAGGAGTTCAAGCTGTTATTGATGTTTGCAGAACAAAACTGAATGAATCAGTGTTTTATAATAACTCTGATGTGCTCAGCAGATGAAAGACCGCTGCCGTATGCAGATTTGGAGGAAGCAGAAGGTAAACATGAGCTTTATTTATAAATCTTACAGACGTCTAAAAATGTGAGAGATCAGATCACAACCTACGAATAAACACTAGGGGTGTAACAGTACAATCCTTTAACGTGCAGAACATCTGAGTTCCTTCACAACGTATCAAGTGGTGGACTGCTAGTTTGTTTAGCCTCCGCCTGTGTGAAATCGCTGCCACTTCCTTTTTGTGACAATCTAGCAAGATTCTTTAGTGTTTTATATTCAGCTTCAACAATTTCTTTTAAAATCCTGACAATTCCACATATTGAGGAGTGAATGAATGAATGAAGGATGGAAGAAATGAAGACTTTGTTAAAATCTGCTTAAAAAGGAGAATGGTTAAGTACATCGTATCTTTAGAAAATTAAATATTAAATGTAAAACACACACACACACACACACACACACACACACACACACACACACACACAGGGTCTATCAAACTATTTTTTTTTTTTATTTAATCAATTGAATTTGTGCCAATTTAATCAAACAATAACTAATATAATAAAAGGTGTACTGCATTAATTTGATTTATTTCATTTTATTTTTATATATTTTATTTTCTAATTGAAATATCTAAAAAATATTATTTTATATATTATTTAACCAAGCAGGCAATTTTATTAAAAATATTACAATTTTAAAATAATAGAATTAAACTAAAGTAACTAAATAATACTAGAATTTGAAAATGACATTAAAAATACATTACAGTAAACTGTCGATGTTCACAAATGTTAATAACAATAAACCGTGTTGCTAAAAAAAAAAAAACGATAAGCAATTTGATGTTTTGCATTTCTTCCCCAAACTCTGCCGAAACTCTAAATGAAACCAAAACGTGACTAAACAAACGAGAATTGTGTGTACTGTTACTGTGAGAAGTCAGTAGGTGGGTCCGTGGTGGCCGTGCTTGTAGGACAGGTGCAGGTATGGGTTAGTGAGATGTTCTTCTCAGAAGTTTTATCTCAAATCTGGAAAACACACATGCATATTAAAAAAGCTTGAATGAATCTGATCTCTCAATGGTGTAAACAGTTCACTTGCTTTTATAAAAATGTGTGGATGTATTGTGTTACTTTGCATCTAGTTTAAAGAAATGCTGGTGTTTAGTGTTCGTTCCTGCAGAACACAATGTCACTTACAGGAATATTAATGTAGAATGTGTTTTCTTTTTCTCTATTTAATCCTGATATCTCTCATCTCTACACTCAGGTAGCACAGGAGAGACAGAGGAAGGTTCAGGTGATCATCCAATCCAGACAGAAGAAATGTACTGTCTGTCTCCAGACCCATGACTCCATATCTCACACACACACACACACACACACACACACACACACGCACACACACACACACACACACACACACACACACACACACAAAACGTCTTTTTTTCATTTTTATCACATATTTATATTTGATTTCCTTTTCTGTTCCTCTGGATTGTTGCTGTTTGATAGTAAACTTGTCTGTATTTCTAACAGAATGTAACTGAGCTCTGTGTCTGTAACACTGATTATTACTGTCATTATTCCATCAAACATTTATTACTGAATCTAATAAAGTGCAGCATGAAATAACACATTATTCACTTCAGATACTTATTAGATTTTGTGTGTGTGTGTGTGTGTGTGTGTGTGTGTGTGTTATTTATATCTTATTAATAATATTATTATTCTATTAGTATGGTGTTATGGTAAATTAATAAATAAACTAATAAATACATGAATATATTTCTAAAATGATAAAACACCTGTATTTATATTACACACACAGAGAACAGATGACTCCTTCTTAATATAAATATTTTGCTGATCTAATTATCATTTTATTAAACCCAGTCTAAATGATCCAATTCTGGCTTCCTACATACACATCCATATGTAAATCCTGGATTTTAAAATCTGCTCATGTATAAATATACAGGACTTTACACATATAAAGGCATAAATAAATACAAACAGAATGAAAAGATTCACAAATCTCATAAACTCCATATTTTATTCACAACACAACACATTTGAAATGTTTCCGTCAGAGGAACCCAAACTTGTTCCTGTGAAGGACAAAAAAAATCAGACTTGAGCCGCAAACGTTTTATCAAACTGTGTTTTATTACAATGAGATCATGTAGGATTTATAATGTTGAGAAATAAATAAACTGAAAACATGACTGTGAAATCTGCATAACTAATGCAGCTTTATTTTCAAAGTTTCAGCTTAGAAATGTTATTTTAAATGTTAAATTAGAATAAAAAGCGCTGTGTGAATGAAACGTCACCAAGAGCCAACTTTGGCCTGGAGACTCCAGTTTGGGCTTCTCTCTGGTTTTAACAGGAAATGTTCCATTTTGACGAAAAAATAAGGAAACTTTAAATGTGATGGCTGCAGCAGGTCTCTAAACGTAGGGACAGGGCCGTGTTTCCCACTGTGTAGCATTCGCTTTTCTTTTAACAACATTCAGTTACATCTGGGAACCGAGGAGGACACGGCGTATCCATGGTGTCCAAAAAGAGTTTAAATTTGTCCGACCACAGAACAGTTTTTCACTTTGCATCAGTACATTTTAAACTGAAAGAGAGGATGGTGGTGTTTCTTGTTTGCAGGACAGAGATTTAACCTGCATTTATGGATGACATGCCAAACTGTGTCACAGACAATGAATTCTGGAGTTATTAATGAGCCCATGCACTCAGGATCTTCCAGTTCTGCAGCTCTCACTTCCAGGTAGGCAGCCATCTTGGTCTTTTCCCGTGCCACACAGTGTTTAAGGCAGTGGCAGGCCGTGTATTTGGTACCTGGACCTTCAGTGGGGACGTACCCGACTTAATCCACCTCTTAATCCACCACTATCACATCACAATCATAGAAACCATCAATACAATACAAAAACACAATATAACAACACGCGGCATTACACAGAGACGTTTCACACATGGAGGTGAA
Source organism: Silurus meridionalis (assembly GCF_014805685.1). Classification (NCBI taxonomy): domain Eukaryota; kingdom Metazoa; phylum Chordata; class Actinopteri; order Siluriformes; family Siluridae; genus Silurus; species Silurus meridionalis. The sequence goes on along the minus strand of NC_060893.1, from coordinate 26,680,493 downwards.
AACCATTTTACTAAAACAACAGACCCAGTTAAGACTCTAAACCTCCACACTACAACCACAACTGTGCACCTACAACATCTGGAGCAGTTCACAATCAATATTTATCTAATAACATGACAAAAACATCAAATTGTAAATAAAACACAACCTAATCAACAGAGATGCAGACTCATAATGTGCAGCGCCCCCCAGAGGCTGTAATACAGTGGTACCACTCGTGGAGAACAAACCCTTTCCCGGGCTGAGACACGCTAGCTAGCTTCGGGGTTGGACGACCTCCTCACCATGTCTAGCTTTTCTTCAAAATGGATTTTTAAGTGTGTCCGAGACCAAATCAATTTCTCTTCCTCTGTAGGTGTAATAAAATTTTTACTTATTACTTTTACTTGTTTTTCTAGCAGAAGTGACCTTGAAGCAGCTGTAGCATTTAGACTTCATGTCCCAGGCATTCCATTTTAACCCTTGACATGGAAAACACGAAGCAGGACAAACCCTGACCTCTCCAGCTGACTTCAGAGCAGCATTCAACTGATAATGCAAGCCAGTCTTTATACCTTACACAGTACACACACACACACACACACACACACACAAACACACACACCACAAGGGAGAATTCTTTTATTAATTAAATAATAAATAAAATATCCCACATTACATGACACAAACATACATCCTGTATGTATCTTCTCCTGTAAATAAACACTGTTTAACTCCACCTCAATAAAAGTTTCACTCTAAAGGTTTATTAATGTAGCTGTCATGCGAGAGAAACGGAGATGGAAGCCGTAGTCAATGAAACGGGTTTTATTCAGAAAAAGGTGAGGATGTAAAGAGTATGCTCAGGAGTGAAGGGCTGAGGAGATATCCGTAACACGCCTGGAAAGAGGTGCAGTTCACACGAATAGAGAGAGAATCTCGAGTACCACCCACATAACCTGCAATAACGGACAGCGAGAGTGTGGAAGTGAGGGGTTTATATAGGAGATAAGATTAGTGAGTGAATGAGTGTCAGGTGTGTGTGATCAGCATGACAGCGATAAGCGCCATGTGGGCGGGGCACGTACGGGAGAAGAAGCAGGACGCTTCGGGGAATGCCGAGGTTTGACAGCCGCCGAAGGGGGCGTGGCAGGGGGATCCCTGACACCACCTCCATTTTAATGCTGTCTTTTCCTTTCAAGGCCTGATGTCAAAGTTTTCCTAACAAGAGTGTATTTTATATACCAGATTATAACATTGTATTAACAAAGTTATGCCTTAAATACTGGTATGTTAATGTTAACTGGTATGTTAATGGTATGTTAATGTACCTCTGTTTTAATGCTGTCCTTGCTTTTCATGTCTAATATCAAAATGATCACAAAATGATCTGTTCCCTATTTTGCAAACATTGGTGCATTTTATCTGATTATGAAATGTGCCATACTGTCTTAATACTCTTTGGATAAAACCTAAAGTTCATCAAAGCAAGTATAACCCAGACACCATGCCCACAAACACAAAGTTTCTCCCTCCAAAATTTCAGGCCATAACTTTTGCCATTCCCCGAAAGATAGGTGCGGTTCAGGACCTCCAAAACATCTTGAACCTAACGAATCAATAGTCAGATAAGCTCGCTCGCTCGGCTCGACTGGAAAGACTCAGACGCCGGGGACCCGAAGGCCCGGAGAGTCGGACGCTTAGAACAGCCAAGCAGCGACTCTTCGAGACGAGATCTCTAATCCTTTTTGAGATCTTCCGGCAAGCTTTATCTTCAAGAACAACACCTGCTCTGATCTTCAGGAGAACCCGGAAGAACATCTGACTCCATCCTAACCGACTCTTCAAAGATTCCTTTGTCTACCGCATCTGGACTCTTGTACAACAAGCCAATGCAAGTAACCGTTTAACCAACAATTTAAAAGCGTGTTTAAGTTTGAGCCCCTTCATTTTAGGGTGAATTTAAATTCTTTGATGATTTTTAGTTAGGGTGTGGTTAATTTAGAAGATTAGGCTTGCCTTTTCTTTCTTTCTCTCTTTCCTTCTTTTCCCTCTTCTTCCCCCTTTTTCCTAATTTAAACTTTTTGTTTATTTATATAATTTTATTCTTTATTTCTTTTGTATGTTTGTGTAGTAAGTTTTATTTTGTGTTTTGTCTCATTCATTAAACGGTGTATTTGTTATAAGTGATTGTCTCTGAGTGCCGCTCACATTTCAAAGTTCCTGCAACATTCGATCTGAACTACATGCTCTATTAATTGTACGGTATAAAGTAAAGGGGGGTCGCGTCTTTCTCGGCCGGGGAGACACCTCTTTTATAGAACTAATAAAAGATTATACTCTGTTCAGCGGAAGAACACACCAAATAAGTGTAACATTAATTCCATTACCGTCAATTCAACTTAATTTAAATATTTAGAAGGAACTATAACCCGTTACTTATAAATATTTCCTTTTTCTTTTTTTTTTGCGAGCTAAATCTAGCTCGCAAAAACTAGCACATTAGACACTGTTGCCCCTATCCGGTTAAAAAAGGTTAGAGACCAAGCACCTGTATCTTGGTATAATAGTCATACACATGCCCTCAAGAGAACAGCACGTAATCTGGAGAGAAAATGGAGGAAAACTAAATTGGAGGTATTTAGAATCGCGTATAAAGACAGTATGCTCAGCTACAGACGGGCGCTAAAAGCTGCTAGAGCTGAACACCTGAGCAAACTTATAGAAAACAACAAAAACAATCCCAGGTTCCTTTTCAGTACAGTAGCTAAACTAACTACAAATCAGGGCTCTGAAAATTGTGTTCCATCACAGTTTAGTAGTGAGGACTTTATGATTTTCTTCACTGAAAAAATAGATAACATTAGAAAAACAATTGTGGCAGTTCAACCTCTTACAGCATCTCCTGAGACAGTGTTACCTTCAACTCCACAACTCCACTGTTTTACATGTATAGGACAGGAAGAGCTGTATAATGTTATTGCCAAAGCTAAATCGACAACATGTCAGTTAGATCCAATTCCTACTAAATTACTGAAGGAAGTGTTATATACAACTGGTGAGCCTCTTCTAAATATTATTAACTCCTCACTATCTTTAGGTCACGTCCTAAATCCCTCAAGTTAGCAGTTATTAAGCCCTCATTAAAAACCTAATCTGGATCCAAACACGTTATCAAATTACAGACCAATTTCAAATCTCCCATTTATGTCTAAGATTTTAGAAAAGATTGTCGCTGCACAGTTATGTTCCTACCTGCAAGAGAACAATATCTTTGAAGAATTTCAGTCAGGTTTTAGGCCCCATCATAGCACAGAAACTGCTCTAGTTAAAATAACTAATGACCTGTTTTTAGCTTCAGACCAAGGCTTCATCTCGCTGTTGGTTTTACTAGATCTTAGTGCTGCATTCGACACTATAGACCATGATCTCCTCCTAGATCGCTTACAAAATTACATCGGCATTCAGGGACAGGCATTAAGCTGGTTTAAATCCTACCTGTCCGATCGTTACCATTTCGTAGATTTGAATGGAGAGCTATCCAGGCTAATGCAAGTAAATTATGGCGTGCCGCAAGGTTCAGTTCTAGGACCCCTGCTCTTCACAATATACATGCTTCCGTTAGGAAATATTATTAGAAGGCATGGAATTAGCTTCCATTGTTATGCTGATGATACTCAGCTATATATTTCATCTAAACCAGGCGATACAGCTCAATTAACCCGGATGACTGAGTGTGTTAAGGAACTAAGAGATTGGATGACCCATAACTTTCTACTTTTAAATTCTGATAAGACTGAGATTTTGCTCATCGCCCAAAACTGGTATACAGACGCTCCAGCATCTCAACCTGCATTTAGACGGATGTTCTGTAACCACTAGTTCAACGGTAAAAGACCTGGGTGTTATTTTAGACAGCGACTTGTCTTTCAAAAATCACATCAATCAGGTTACAAAACAGCCTTCTTTCACCTTAGAAATATTTCTAAGCTAAGAAATATGTTGTCTATATCCGATGCAGAGAAGCTCGTCCATGCGTTTATGACCTCCAGAATAGACTACTGTAATGCGTTACTAGGTGGATGTCCTGCTTCATTAATAAACAAGCTTCAGTTAGTCCAGAATGCAGCAGCCAGAGTTCTTACAAGGTCAAAAAAATATGATCACATAACCCCGATCTTATCGTCCCTACATTGGCTTCCTGTTAAGTTTCGAATAGACTACAAACTATTACTTCTCACTTATAAAGCACTAAATGGTTTGGCTCCGTGTATCTATCCAGTCTTTTAACACGCTACAATCCGCCACGCTCCTGAGATCTCAAAACTCTGGGCTTCTAGTAGTTCCTAGAATAGCAAAGTCCACTAAAGGTGGTAGAGCATTTTCACATTTAGCTCCTAAACTCTGGAATAGTCTTCCTGACGGTGTTCGGGGCTCAGACACACTCACCCAATTTAAGTGTAGATTAAAACGTATCTTTTAGCAAAGCCTACACATAACACACATCACATCATAACCTTGTGCTCCAGAACATCTGATCACATGCACATTATCAACTTGTGCTGTTAATATCATGAACAGCAGCTACGCTAATTCCTCTCCACTGCTTCTCTTTCTCTCCCCATCCCGAGGCATCCTGAGGTTGCTCCAGCTCCAGTCACCTCCCACCTCGTGATGATTACGGACCTTTAAAGAAGTAGATGCCGAACTCACAAACATCCTGAACCATCTAGAGACGTACCAGTGCCATTTGGATCCCGCTACATGTGTGGAGTTTTGACATTGGACCTCCTGGAGTGTTTAAAGGCTCTGGCATGGAGAAGCTGATGCTGGATCTGTGGTGATCACAAATGCTGAGCTTATAAAACTCGGAGCTACTAACCATATAGACTGTTTAAGACTGCAGAAAGAACATTACTTATAATCTTATACTCCAGTAATCATGTTAGTTCTCACTCTCCAGTGTTCTGTATTGTTGAAAGATTTATGATCAAACTCTTGATGTCACCCAGATGAGGATGGGTTCCCCTTTTGAGTCTGGTTCCTCTCAAGGTTTCTTCCTCATAACATCTAAGGGAGTTTTTCCTTGCCACAGTCTTGCTCATCAGGGACAAATGCACACCATTCACCATCACTGTTGATTTGTGTAAAGCTGCTTTGAGACAATGTCTGTTGTGAAAAGCGCTATACAAATAAACTTGACTTGACTTGACTTGACTAAATTCACCACACAGCATTATTTAGTGAATGGAATGTAAGATTTGAGGCTTAAACAGGAAGTTAAACTGTTTAAAACTGAAGGGAAATGTGCAATAATTTTCGCCTTCAGGTGTTATAAATGTCACTGTCTTGATCTTGAGTATTTTGATGAATTGAAAGGGTTAATGAGTCTATGATGATTATGAAACCCATGCAGAAGCATCACCACTCTGACGGAAATGACACTTTTTCTTTTTTTGATGAAACAACATTCACACTATCCAGTTCCTCTTTATAATTTTCCATTAGAAAGTCCCAGTCTCAGACAGAAGATCTTCCCATGAGCTGACAGCAATGTGGGTTGTTGCTTTAGCTGCTCTCCTGCTTCATGGCTCCGTCCACACAGCTCAGAGTGGTGAGTAAACTGTTCTCCTCTCAAACCCAGCAGCTTCACCTTCATTCTACTGATCATTTACTGCACAGCCTGCAGGAGGTCTTTAATAATCACATCACAAAAGCTCCGACATCAAAACACACATGCAGGTATTAGTGAACGCTGGAGACATTTCACTTCCTGCTGTTTTGTTTTTACAGACTTCATCAGTAAAACATTCACAGAGGGAAGTTCTGCATTCCTCTACTGTGGAAATAAATCCAGTGTGATGTGGTTTAAAGGAGTTAAAGAAGGGAGACGGCCCATCATCTTTGCTGAACGTGGAGTAGCCACCATGAAACACATTCCTGATGCAGATCACAGATTCAGTGTATTAAGTGATTTATCACTCCATATAAAGAACGTTTCTCTCTCAGACTCGGGGATTTACTACTGTAACTTTAAACATGTGTTCATTATGATCATCACTCCAGTACAAAGTAAGTGAACAGAATCTTTGGCATATTTGTATTTTTTATGCACAGAAAAATACACAGAAAACTTCAGCACATTTATCACTACCATTTTCTACTAGAGTCACCTACACACACACACACACACACACACACACACACACACACACACACACACGGTAAATAAAATTCACACTTCGGTTACATTTCGAAACTTTTGGGGGAAGAAATGCAAAACACAATTGCTTATCATTTTTTTACTAAAGCAGTTTATGATTATGATTATGATTATTGGGTTGGGCTTCATGCTGGAACAGCCTGCATCCAAAGACGTCTTATACAATTTTAGCTTCAGCTTCAGCTTTGTGATCACAGTTTGGGAAAGAACCCCAAATGTTTGGGAAAGTCATGTGTCCCAATATTTTTGTCCATATAGTGTATATTGAATAAATTGATATAACAATTAAATTCCTGGTTAGCGGCTAATGCTAGCACTATGGATTCGTTAGCATTTTCATGCATGTGCAAAACCAATAATATTTCCGGTACAGAGTGAGTAGCGACACTGACACCGTTAAAAGGATTGCAGTCAGTTGACGCGTACTAAACCGAAAGCCCTTTAAATTATTTAAAATTTCAGTATGAATGTGTGTACCGTTACACTGCTACTATATATTTGTATTTTATATATATATATATATATATATATATATATATATATATATATATATATATATATACACATTTTATATATTTATGTTTATGTAACATTTTTATGTTTTCAGTTTTCTTTTATTTTCATTAGCAGTGTTGTTGAGTTTTTATTAAACCCTGACAGAATCCTGTATAACGTTTATTCTAATCTCTACCCTCAGGTAGCAGAGTCATGCCAGAACAAAGTTCACATGTAGAAGGTAATCACTCAACATTATAACTTAACACACAAACTGTCAGGGGGCGAATGAACGGAGGCAGAAACCGGAGTACAGCTCGCTCGGGTTTAATAAAAAAGAGTCACACAAAACACATAAACAGCAGTCCATGGATGAAGAGAGAGTAGTCAGAGGTGCGCTTGGGGAAAAACATGCATATCAACAAACACATACAATAACGGACGGGGAGTGAGTGTGAGTGAGGGGTTTATGTAGGAGTCGGGGATGAGTGCTTAACGAGTCCCAGGCGTGTGTGATAAAGCCGGGAGCTTCAGAGAAAGCGGCAGCATGACAGCCACCGAAGGAGGCGTGGCAGGTGGATTCCTGGATTTCGGGAAGGCCGAGAGGGACCCGAGGTGGAGCCACATCCCCGGTGGGGATTCGGAACCGAACGATGCCTTCTCTGGAGACCTGGGACGGAACAACGCACTCAGCGGAGGTCCGGAACAGAGCGCAGTCCTGGGTGGAGACCGGAGGCTGAGCGACGTCCTCGGCGAAGACCGAAGGCAGAGAGAGACGCTGCTGGCGGAAAACAGGGACGGATGCCCACTGTGAAGGTCTGGAGCGGAGCGACGCCCATCACGAAGGTCTGAAGCGGAGCAATGTCTACCCTGGAGACCTGGAACAGAGCGACGCCCTTGGCAGAGCCCGGAGACTGAGCGAAGTCCACCATGAAGCTTTAGAGTGGAACGGTGTCCCCCACAGAGACTCGGGACGGAGTGACACCCTTAAAGGAGACTGGAGGCTGAGGGACTTCCTTAGTGGAGGTCTGGAGTGGAGGGGTGCCCACCACGGAGGTCAGGAGCGGAGCGACGTCCCCCCTGAAGGCCTGAAACGGAGCTACGTCTACCACGGCAACCTGGATTTGGCACGACCTCCTTGGCGACGACCGGAGACTCAGTGGAGCTCTCTACGGGGCTTATGGGCTGGACAACCCCCTGGGTGGAGAACGGAGGTGAAGCGACGGCCATGACGGAGTCCAGAGGCCGAGCGGTGCCTTTGACGGAGTCCTGAGGAGGGCCACATCTTCAGCTGAGTCCCGAGGCAGAGCGACGTCCTCAGCGGGGAACGGAGGCCGAGCGACACCCTCTACGGTGATCGGGAGCAGAACGACGCCCTCGGTGGAGTTCAGAGGCCGAGCGATGTTCATAGCGGTGTTCTTCGGTGGAGACCCGGGAGTAGAACTACGCCCTCGGTGGAGTCCAGAGACCAAGCCATTGCCCTCTGCGGGGTTCATAGGCATGATGTCATCTTAAGAGGAGCTCAGGGGTGAGACGTCGCCTTCTGGGGAGCTTGGGAGCGAGACGACGCCTTCAAAAGAGCGAGACGTCACCGTCAGAGGAGGTCAGAGGGACCTTGGGCCATGATGGGGCTCCCCACCGGGTCTTCACACATTGCTTCACCCTCGGAGAGACATAGCAGAGTGAAGGTACCTCCCCTAAGGCCTGGGATGGTGTCTTCGCCTCAGTGGAACCTGGGACTGCCACACGTTTCTCTCAGGCATTCGGAGGCATAACGTCACCTCCAGCGTGACTTGCGGGTGAGACGTCACCTTTAGAGGAACTAGTAGACGAAACGTTACCTTGAGAGGGACTCTGTGGCAATGCGTCAGCGTCGGAGGAGCTCGGAGGCGAAATGTCACTGGCGGAGGAGCTTGGGGCTGCCATGCCTTCTTCGGAAGCACCTGGTGGCATCACGTCGCCTTCAGATGAGCTCAAGGGCAAGACGTCGCCATCAGAGGAGCTCAGGGGCAAGATGTTGCCTTCCGTGGAACTTGGAGGCGAGACTTTGTCCTGAGAGGAACTTGGGGGTGAGACGTTGCCCTGCAGAGCACTTGGTGGCGTGACTTCGCCTTCAGGGAAACTTGGAGGCGAGACTTTGCTTACAGAGGAATTAGGAGGCCACACATACCCTTTGAAGGAGACTGGAAGCAAAACAGGCCATCCGGAGGGGTTTGGCAACAACGTTTTGTCCGTGTTGTGGTCCGGTGGCATGGCCTGGCGGCAGTATGACATCCCTGTCACAACCAGGGGGCGGTACGGCGTCCTCTTCGTGGCCAGGCAGCCTTGCGATGTCCTTTTCGTGGCAAAGTGGCGGTGTAGCGGCACCCTCAGCGGGACACTGGAGCCGAGCGGCGCGCTCGTGGAAACTCTGGGGCGGCACGGTGCGTCCACGGGAACCCTGGAACAGGGTGGCGCGCTTGTGGAAACTTTTGGGGTGGAGCGGTGTGCCCATAGACGTTCTGAGACGGCGCGGTGCACTTGTAGATGCTCTGAGACGGAGTGGCGCACTCACGGTAACCCCGGAACAGGGCGGCGTGCTTGTAGAAACTCTGGAGTGGAGCGGAGAGCTAGTAGAAAATCTGGAGCAAAGCGGAGTACTCGTCGAAACTCCGGAGCCCTCCCAGAATCCAGGGGTCTGTAAGGTAGATCTGCCGGAGTCATCCCGAACATCCCCGTGAGAAGCCTAATGAAGTGGGTGCACGAGCTGAAATTGCCTTAAAACGCGCTCCACAGCTTACTGGCGAGAGAGAGAGAGATTGCCCAGACAGGAGAGATGTGGAGCGCAATTTTGGCTTTTTCAGTGGGTTAAAAGGAAGGATACAAATCCATATATTCACCGACGCTCCGTATAAATCCACCCCACTCTGCCGGGAATTCCATCATTCGCTTCCATGCATATATCAGCGAACACATACAATAACGGACGGGGAGTAAGTGTGAGTAAGTGGGGTTTATGTAGGAGTCGGGATGAGTGTTTAAGGAGTCTCAGGTGTGTGTGATGAAGCCGGGAGCTTCAGAGAAAGGGGCAGCATGACTGCCACCAAAGGGGGCATGGCAGGTGAATTCCTGACACAAACGTGTATCTGGAGATGAAGTGTGTTACTGCAGTGTTCTTCCTGTTTATTCACCATGCAGATCTTAGAGAGAGAAGCCTTTTTTTTTAGCTTTGCAAAACTGATGCTACATGAATAATAAACACTGGGTCATAATGAAGTCATGTAAAGAAAACCAGGCAGATGCAGATTTCAGCAGCTTTAATAATATAAATAACAAACAGTCCAAAACATGAATCAGGTTGAAAATGAAAGTATAAAACTCAGCATCGAGGCTTGGTATAGACAGAACCACAGAGGTTTCACTCATCAGTAGTTTGGGGAACGAGAGCACTGGAGCAGGTGGGAAGTCGAGTTCCCAATGATGTAAACAATGTCAGTTACATTTAAAATTAGTTTTCATTGAGAGTGTTGTTTAGCTGCAGTAAAGCTACAGCCGATTTATTTAAATAATTCTTCCAATTATCTCCACTTTCAGGTAGCACTGCTCCAACAGCGCCACCTTCAGATGATAAAGGTAAGAAAATAAACCACACAAAGTTTAATGTGGAAATGAAGCCTTGTACCTACACCACTCCTGTTAGTAAACCCACTTTTAAACATTATTATAAAGCTCTCGAGTTGTGCAGCAGTGAAGGACCACACACAGATGTTCAGAGATTGTGTGCAAAATATTTGAGAAAAAAATAAAACATTTTATGGGTAAAGTTGTATTTTATTTCCATCCTCATAAACAAGTCATCATAAAATCATTTGTCCTGTTGGCATTTGTTGCTGGGTTTCAGTGTTATGAGGTACAAGACAAGAAAGTACTTTATTTATCTACGTTTCCACCCAATCACCCAGCGTTCTTCTGGAACGTGTCCTGAAAGTCTCCTTTTCTAAGTGTGTCAAGCACCTTCTGGGATTGACTGTTCCGAAGCAGTGACCTTTGAGCTCCATCTTCATCTTCAGGATGAGGCCAAAGTCTGCAGGAGTCAAATCTGGCGAGTAGTGTGGGTGTGGAAGTGGGATCGTTTGGATTGTTCTCCAAAGATCATCAGGCACGAGTTGCCGAACGATTTAGACATTTTTGGTGTTTGGAACTTGTCTAAGGTCTTCCTGATCTCGTCATCTTCCAGTGATGTTCATCACCATATGTCATGTAAAACGTCTCTGTGGCGGTTTGCTTCATTTCATGCAGAATTTCACGTTTGCTTTTTGCTTGCTGTCTGTGAAGGTCTTTTTTTGGGCGATTAAATCAGATTGTATCTGTAAGAAAAGCTACAAATTCATCCATCAGTATTATCTGTGTAATGCTGCTTTGGGACAATGTTCATTGTTAAAAGCGCAATACAAATAAAAATACATTGAATTGAATCTCTAATTACAGAGACTCCACAGCAGGAATAAATCTAGTGATGTCCTCAGTATCATATAGTTGTGCACTGAAAGCATCCACAATAGCAGGAACAGATCCAGGTGCTGATGTAACAGTGTTTTATTATATATATGAACAGATGATGATGATGGTGTGTTCTCTTTCTCAGACTTGTGGATGGTTCCTGTTGTGGTCTCAGTGAGCTGCCTGGTGGTGCTGCTGTTGGCTCTGTCAGTGTGGAGATGTTTCACTAAAAGAAAAAGTGAGATGTTATAAATCTTCAGAGTTTTTTTGCGTGATTCTATAGCATAAGCTGTACTTTATATCTCAGCAGATCCACAAAATCAGATACACCTGTGACCAACCTCCCTGCAGCTCCACCACCTGCTAAGTTTCTTCTTAATACCGAGCTTAATTTTATCATGTAATGTCCGTATTTGATATGTGACTGGATACAAACACATTCAGACTGAACAGATCACGTGTGTGAAGAGGTACAGTTACAAATCAACAGCATTTTCTTCTCAAATCTCACTGCTGACAACCACAGCTACAATCTGCAGCCTGTTCCAGATGCATGTGAATAATGTTGAAGCAACTCACACACACTCCTGCATACATCTATACACCCACCCACAACTACATACTTATCCACACCTCCAAACATACAAACCCGATTCCAAAAAAGTTGGGACACTTTACAAATTTTGAATAAAACCAGAACGTAATGATGTGGAAGTTTCAAATTTCAATATTTTATTCAGAATCCCACATAGATGACATCAAATGTTTAAACTGAGAAATTGAATAATTTTAAGGAAAAAATAAGTTTTCATGGCATCAACACATATCAAAAAAGTTGGGACAAGGCCATGTCTCCACGGTGTGGCGTCCCCTCTTCTTTTTATAACAGTCTGGGGACTGGGGAGACAAGTTGCTCAAGTTTTGGAATAGGAATGTTCTCCCATTCTTGTCTAATACAGATTTCTAGTTGCTCAACTGTTTCAGGTCTTCTTTGTCGCATCTTCCTCTTTATGGTGCACCAAATGTTTTCTCTGGGTGAAAGATCTGGACTGCAGGCTGGACATTTCAGTACCTGGATCCTTCTCCTACGCAGCCATGATGTTGTAATTGATGCAGTATGTGGTCTGGGATTGTCATGTTGGAAAATGCAAGGTCTTCCCTGAAAGAGACGACATCTGGATGGGAGCATATGTTGCTCTAGAACTTGGATATACCTTTCAGCATTGCTGGTGCCTTTCCAGATGTGTAAGCTGCCCATGCCACACGCACTCATGCAACCACATACTATCAGAGATGCAGGCTTCTGAACTGAGCGCTGAGAACAACTTGGGTTGTCCTTATCCTCTTTAGTCCGGATGACATGGCGTCCCAGTTTTCCCAAAAGAAGAAATTTTGATTTGTCTGACCACAGAACAGTTTTCCACTTTGCCACAGTGCATTTTAAATGAGCCCTGGCCCTGAGAAAACACCTGAGCTTTTGGATCATGTTTAGATACGGCTTCTTTATTGACCTATAGAGTTTTAGCCGGCGACGGCGGATGACACAGTGGATTGTGTGCACCTACAATGTTTTCTGGAAGTATTCCTGAGCCCATGTTGTGATTTCCATTACAGTAGCATTCCTGTATGTGATGCAGTGGCGTCTAAGGGCCCGAAGATCACGGGCATCCATCCAGTATGGTTTTCCAGCCTTGACCCTGGAGATTGTTCCAGACTCTCCCGAATCTTTGGATGATATGATGCACTGTAGCTGAAGAGAACTTCAAACGCTTCGTAATTTTTCTTTGAGAAACTCCTTTCTACTTTATTGCTCCACTATTTTTCACCACAGCATTGGGGGAACTGGTGATCCTCTGCCCATCTTGACTTCTGAGAGACACTGCCACTCTGAAAAACTCTTTTTATACCCAATCATGTTGCCAGTTGATCTAATAAGTTGCAAATTGGTCCTCCAGCTGTTCCTTATATGTACATTTCACTTTTCCGGCCTCTTATTGCTGCCTGTCCCAACATTTTTGGAATGTGTAGCGCTCATGAAATCCAAAATGAGACAGTATTTGGCATGACATTTCAAAATGTCTCACTTTCGACTTTTGATATGTTTCTATATTCTATTGTGAATAAAATATACATTTATAAGATTTGTAAATTATTGCATTCCTTTTTTAAATTTGTACAGAGTCCCAACTTTTTTGGAATCGTGTTTTTAGAATTAAACTAAATAACACCAGAATTTAAAAATGACATTAAAAATACAATACAGTAAACTGTTGATGTTCACAAATGTTAATAACAAAAAACTTTGTTGATTAAAAAAACTGACAAGCAATATTATGTTTTGCATTTCTTCCCTCAACATTAAAAAAATGAAACTGAAACGTGACTAAACAAACAAGAATTTTGTGTACTATTAAACTCCTACAAAATACGGGAATTAGAATGCAGTGTTTATACGTCGCAATAATGGGAGTGTCCTTATGTAGTATAAGGTATGAATGAGTCCAGGTGTCTGTAAGAAGTCTGTCTGTAAGAAGGTGGGTCCGTGGTGGCCGTGCTTGTGGGACAGGTGCAGGTTTTATCTCAAATCTGAAAAACACACATGCATTTTAAAAAAGCTTGAATGAATCTGATCTCTTAATGGTGTAAACAGTTCACTTGTTTTCCAAACACCATCCTGATCTCCTGTTAGATCTGGTTGTAGAGGTAGTATGTCAGGGGCTGGCTGGAGGGACCCAAATGCAGGACGCTGACAGAGAACTTCGAAAATGAGTCCTTTATTAACAAAACTGTGCAAATCCCAACAAAAAATACTGAAAACAAAAATCCCACAGAATATTCCAAACATTCAGGAGAAAACACTGAACAAAGATAATCCAAACAAAAGGCTGAGCAGGGAAACCAAAACAGAGACATTAGCAAAAACCATCAAAAAACAAGTGGGCAAACCGGAAAAAAGTGCAGGAGAATCTCAGGCGATATCCGGAAAGAAGAAAGAGATAATCCGGCAGAGAGGGAGAGTTCATAGAGTCCTTAAACACAGGGCAGCACGGTAAAACCTTAAAATGGCCGCTGACCTGGAAGTGCACGCCGCGAACCCAGAAGACTGTGACATAATAATGCTTTAAAATAAATTACCAGTTTGTAAACCTTTAAATATCGTTTGTGTTTGTTTTTATAAAAATGTGTGAATTTATTGTGTTACTTTGCATCTAGTTTAAAGAAATGCTGGTGTTTAGTGTTCGTTCCTGCAGAACACAATGTCACTTACAGGAATATTAATGTAGAATGTGTTTTCTTTTTCTCTATTTAATCCTGATATCTCTCATCTCTACACTCAGGTAGCACAGGAGAGACCGAGGAAGGTTCAGGTGATCATCCAATCCAGACAGAAGAAATGTACTGTCTGTCTCCAGACCCATGACTCCATATCTCACACACACACACACACGCACACACGCACACACGCACACACGCACACACACACACACACACACACACACACACACACACAACGTCTTTTTTTCATTTTTATCACATATTTATATTTGATTTCCTTTTCTGGTCCTCTGGATTGTTGCTGTTTGATAGTAAACTTGTCTGTATTTCTAACAGAATGTAACTGAGCTCTGTGTCTGTAACACTGATTATTACTGTCATTATTCCATCAAACATTTATTACTGAATCTAATAAAGTGCAGCGTGAAATAACACATTATTCACTTCAGATACTTATTAGATTTTGTGTGTGTGTGTGTGTGTGTGTGTTATTTATATTATATTAATAATATTATTATTCTATTAGTATGGGGTTATGATAATAAAAAAATTAATACAAAAATGCAGAATTAATTTCATATCTATTATTAACTCTAATTATAAATTGATAAACGAATAAATACATTAATATACATTAACATTTTCTATGTATTAACATTAAAAATGATTTTTAATTCGTCCGACCACAGAACAGTTTTTCACTTTGCATCAGTACATTTTAAACTGAAAGAGAGGATGGTGGTGTTTCTTGTTTGCAGGACAGAGATTTAATCTGCATTTGTTGATGACATGGCAAACTGTGTCACAGACAATAAATTCTGGAGTTATTAATGAGCCCATGCAGTCAGGATCTTCCAGTTCAGCGGCGTGCACTTTCGGGTCGGCAGCCAAATTGG
Organism: Silurus meridionalis; assembly: GCF_014805685.1. NCBI lineage: Eukaryota > Metazoa > Chordata > Actinopteri > Siluriformes > Siluridae > Silurus > Silurus meridionalis. The sequence goes on along the minus strand of NC_060893.1, from coordinate 26,665,145 downwards.
AGCCACCCAGTGTTTACGGACACCAAAGACATTAAATCTCTGCCAGATTATCTCACCAGCTTTTCATATCTACTATATTGCTCTGTTTGCTGTGTGTGATTTTCAAGATGTTCTAGGATTTGTTTTTTGTCTTCCCTGCATTGCTCTGTTAATGGTTTTGAAAATAAGACTGTATTCTCAGACTGTGCATTTGATCTGCCCTGTATTGCCCCGTTCACCTGCCTCTGTTAGATGTACAAAATTTTTAGTCCAAATATTTTTATTGATGCACTTCAAACAGAAAGACACTTAGGCGAGAGAGACAATGGAACAGTGGTTAATCTAGTCCAACAATAAAAAATTGGTCTCTCACCTTCTAAGTTATACATACAATCACAATCATGAATGTGAGCATCATGAACAGGAGAAAATTAAAAAAAATAAATAAATAAAAAAACAAAAATAAAAAATAGAAATAAATAAAAAAAAAAACAATAAAAGATTTGCACCTAAGTACATTAACACTCTCAACGATATACAGTCTCCTTTTTCCTTTCTACATCTACCAAGAAGTCAGGGGCAAGGGGAAGAGCTCAAAAAGGCTAAACAAAGAGAACAGGATATTATTTTTTCCCCGTTCCTCCTTCTCTTAAATACAATAAGAATGGTTGCCAGGTGGTGTAAAAGTTTTCTGTAATACCAAGTAATGTAAATCTAATCTTTTCTATTTGAATAAATTGCGACAGGTCATGTATATTAATAATAATAATTTTTCTAATGTAAAAAATAAATAGTCCCACTCATCTCGATCGAATGCCTTCTCTGCATCGAGAGAAACCAAGGCCTCAGGCAAAGAAGAGTCAGATGAAGTGTAAATTATATTCATCAACCGTCTGATATTAAAAAAACCCTGCCTATTTTTAATAAAGCCGGTGTGGTCTGGGTGAATGATGTCTTGGATAACAGTTTCTAATCTAAGAGAGAGAACTCTTGCCAAAATGTTCACATCTACATTGAGGAGTGAGATTGGGCGGTACGATCCACACTCCAGCGGATTCTTATCGGGCTTTAATAGGAGAGAAATTGACGCCTAATGTATAGAGAGGGGTAGGTAGCCGTCGTTCAGAGACTCTTCAAAGACCGAGAGGAGCAGTGGGGAAAGCTGAGGGGAAAGCTTTTTAAAAAACTCTGTCGGGAATCCGTCTGGGCCCGGAGATTTTCCACTCTGCATTTGTGATATAGATTGCATAATTTCTGTTAAGCTAATAGGTTCGTCCAATTTGGCTTTTGATTCACTATCAATTTGGGGGATGCTAAGATTATCAAAAAAACTACTGATAGCGTTAGGATTCTTAAAAGATTCTGACTGATATAACAAGGAATAAAAAGATTTGAATTCGTTATTAATTTCTTGAGGATCTGTTAAAATACTACCTTCTCGGGCTTGGATATGGGTAATAATTTTTTTTTGCAGTTTTAAGTCTAAGTTGTTATGCCAGTGCTTTACCTGGTTTATCACCAAACTCGTAGAAATGGTGTCGCAATTTAAGCAAAAGCTGTTCAGCTTGAGCGGTGGAAAGAAGGTTAAATTCAGATTGCAAAAAGACCCTTTCATTATAAAACGAAGGAGTTGGGTGGCTCGCATAATCCTGATCTAACATGCCAGTTTGCTCAGAGAGTTCGAGAAGCCTCTTATTACGGAGTTTCTTAATATGAGCAGAGTGAGAAATAATTTCTCCACGTAAATAAGCTTTAAGTATTTCCCAAAGTAAAGATGTGGAGATTCCCTCTGTTGAATTTATTTCAAGAAATGTAGAGATCTTTTCAGAGAGAAATTGAACAAAGTGGTTATCTGACAAAAGTAATACATTCATTTTCCAAGCATATAAGGGCCTATAGCAGCCAGGGAGGGCCAATTCGAGAGTTACTGGAGCATGATCGGAGATAATTATACTTTCATAAGAGTAAGACCTTACTGAAGGGATGAATTTACTGTCAATGAAAAAATAATCAATACGTGTATATGTGTGGTGAGCTAGAGAGAAAAAGGAAAAGACTCTAGAAAGGGGATTCAGAAGACGCCACACTTCCGTTACTCCGTACAACTCTAAGAGGGAGTTAATTATTTTTGAGGATCGGGATGGGAGAGCTGATTTTGGAGATGACCTGTCCAAAACAGTGTTTAGAATACAATTAAAGTCACCTCCCATAATTAGTTGATAAAGATTTAAGTCTGGAAGTGTAAAGAAAAGCTTAATTAAAAAGTCTGGATTATCCCAGTTAGGCGCATAAATGCTTGCCAAAGTAACATGGCAATTAAAAAGGGAGCCTGAGACAATCACATACCTACCATTGGGATCTGAAATAACTTTTGAGGGGCTAAACGAGGTATTCTTATTGATTAGGATGGCGGTACCTCTAGATTTACAATTATATCCCGAATGAAAGACCTGTCCCACCCAGGACCTGAGCAAGCTTTTGTGGCGAGAGATCTTTAAATGAGTTTCCTGTAAAAAACACATGTTGGCTTTTAGATTGTTTAAATGAGAAAATACTTTTACACTCTTTACCTTATTATTTAAGCCTTTGACATTCCAACTAATCATTTTAACCCTGCCCCCAGTAGCTTGGTGCATATCAGGCATTTTTAGTCAACAAGGGTTTAATAGAGTCAATAAATTTAAAACCCCCTGACCAAGAGAGAGCATTAAAGAGAAGAACAATCAAAAACAAGATGATCGAAGGTGCACAAAACAAACAAACAAAAACAAAAGCATAAACAAGCCCTATCCCCTCCAAACATCCAGAGTGGACATAGGGTCTAACACCCATAACTACTACAAACCTAACTGGAAACAGTCAGATACAAAAGAAAACAACTAACAGGTTCCTTTAATTATTGGCTGCCCTTTCAGCAGTGCTCCATGAACTGAATTACAATACGTACAAGTTATTATCAGCAGTGTGTTACACATGACTAAATTAACGTGGCCTTATGTAACAAGTACAGATAGAATAGTAAATTTTACTCTCCTAATTTTTTCTTTTACTTTACTTTATAAGCTTCGGGTAAATTCTGCTCATCAGGCCCTGTTCGCTGTAGTCTTGATGGAAGTAGTGAAAAAATCCATCGCTGCCCGCAGAGTGTGGAAAACATGTTGCTGTCCCTTAAAGTCGACACGGAGTTTAGCGGGATGTAGCATTCCATAGGTGACGCCCATGCTGTGAAGAGAAGCTTTCACGTCCTTAAACTCAGCACGGCACCTCACCACCTCAGCCGACATGTCCGGGAAAATACGAATCACCGCCCCCTTGAATTCTAGAGAGCCCCGTTCACGACTAAGCTTCAATATAAGTTCTTTAGTTTGATAGTGGTGGAGTCGGACAAGCATATGCCTAGGATACGCGTTTGGTTGTGGTTTCTGACCAACGCGGTGCACATGGTCTCCACCACTGTCAATTGAGCGACTGAGTTATTAAGTGCCGTTTCAATGCTCCCAATCTTCTGAGCTTGCGATGAGAGGGTTGCTTGTAGTGTGGACATGGCAGAACGAATCTCAGACAGAAATTCAGATCGCAGTGTTGAAATTTCCGAACGAATGGTGAATGATATTAACTCCCTCAAAGAGGCAGGTGTGAGCTCAGCCTCCGGTTCAGCCATAGCCGTAGCGTTAGCTGCCTGCTGATTTCCCGATTCGGTCGACGTTTCTGCTGTATTTCGTACTTGCTTTCCCACTTTTGGCATTTTTCTTGAAGATATGTTACAGATAGACTTGATTATGAGTATGTTGCAGAAAATAATTAAGATTGCTGATAAGAAAAAGACTAATGTTCACGGAGCGACTTCCACCTATGTCTAATCACCACGAGGCATACCGGAAGTCCTCAGATGTACAACATTTTTGACTTAGTTTAATCTGCCTATTATTGTTCTCGCACCAGTATCCTAAGTTTTCAGACAGCCGCTAGTTCCTTCCTGCCTCATTTTTCAATGCTTCACCCCCCCTGTTGCGCCCTGCATTTGGGTCCTTCCAGTCAGCGTACTCCTGACTGAATAATCTGGGCTTGGATCATGTTCCTTACAGAATAATCTGGCCAAACAGGGATCATGTGGATGCACACAAGCATTGGGCTTCCCCCGCCTTACACTGGCAAGTCATGGGCACTCCTATGATTAATTATCTGTGGAAGCTCAGCCCCCAGCAGAGATCTGAGTACTTTAGGGCACATCATGCCTAATCTATGGTGACCAATCAGTCCTTGATGACATCTTGAGATGGCTGTCCCTCTGACGAATCGTCCCTGGTGAGAGCGTCTCTCTGCCTCAGATTCCCTGGCAGAGGGCTTCGCTCCTTCTCAGATCGCCAGCGGAAGGCGTCGCTCTGCCTCTGGTACCCGGATTAGGGCGTTCTACCCAGTGGCGGTCTGTCTCAAGTCTCGCTGTGTCCGCTGCTGGCACCTGACCTTCCTCATGCCCCGGCTCAAGGACGTTTGTTCCTGTCCAGTAGTTTTACAGCCTGTCCAGGACATTAGACACTGTATGCAGGGGGATCATTTCTTTTAAATTTTACGAATTACTTTTACTTGTCTGTTGTTGTTCTGGCAGAAGTGACTTCGAAGCAGAATTATTGTAAAATGTAATATTTGGGGCTCAAACAGGAAGTTAAACTGGTTAAAAAATGAAGGGAAATTTGCCTTCACACATTTACTGCCTTCAGATTTGATAAATGTCACTGTCTTGATCTTGAGTATTTTGATGAATTGAAAGGGTTGATGAGTCTATGATGGTTATGAAACCCATGCAGAAGCATCACCACACTGACGGAAATTACACTTTTTCTTTTTTTGATGAGGCAGCATTCACACTATCCAGTTCCTCTTTATAATTTTTAATTAGAAAGTCCCAGTCTCAGACAGAAGATCTTCCCATGAGCTGACAGCAATGTGTGTTGTTGCTTTAGCTGCTCTCCTGCTTCATGGCTCCGTCCACACAGCTCAGAGTGGTGAGTAAACTGTTCTCCTCTCAAACCCAGCAGCTTCACCTTCATTCTACTGATCATTTACTGCACAGCCTGCAGGAGGTCTTTAATAATCACATCACAAAAGCTCCGACATGAAAACACACATGCAGGTATTAGTGAACGCTGGAGACATTTCACTTCCTGCTGTTTTGTTTTTACAAACATCATCAGTAAAACATTCACAGAGGGAAGTTCTGCATTCCTCTACTGTGAAAATAATGGCAGTGTGATGTGGTTTAAAGGAGTTGAAGAAGGGACACTGGTCATGGTCAATCCTATCATCATTGCTAAACATGGAGAAGGCACCATGAAACACATTCCTGATCCAGATCACAGATTCAGTGTATTAAGTGATTTATCACTCCATATAAAGAACGTTTCTCTCTCAGACTCGGGGATTTACTACTGTAACTTTAAACGTGTTTAATCTGATCATCACTCCAGTACAAAGTAAGTGAACAGAATCTTTGATATATTTGTATTTTTGATGCACAGAAAAATACACAGAAAACTTCAGCACAATTATCACTACCATTTTCTACTATAGAGTCACCTACACACACAGACACACACACACACACACGCACATGGTAACGGTACATAAAATTCACAATTCAGTTACATTTTGGAACTTTTGGGGGAAGAAATGCAAAACACACAATTGCTTGTATTTTTTTTACTAAAGCAGTATATTATTATTATTATTATTATTATTAATATTAACATTTGTAAACAGTTTACATTTTTAACAGTTTTAAATAAAATGGCTGCCTGGTTAAATAATATATAAAATAATATTTTAAAATATTTTATTAAAATATTACCAAAAGTTTGCGGACACCTGGTCATAAGTTCAGTTTGTGCTTTTTTGGTCATTTCATTAAACATTTAGTCCGTACTGTATATGGCCTTCTAATTCCCTCCAGTCTTCTGTATTCTAACTAGATTTTGTGCTTGTGGAGATTTGTGTTCATGCAGACACAAGGGTGTTGGTAAAGTCAGGTTCTGATGTAGGGGAGGAGGTGAGGAGGTTCCTGGGGTGCAGTCAGCGTTCACATTAAAAGGTGTTCAATAGGGTTAAGGTCAGAACTCTACAGCAGGAGATCTTCCACACCAACACATGCAAAGTAGATCTTTATGGAGTTTCTTTGGGGACAGGGGGTCATCATGCTGGAATAGGTTTTGGGTCTCCAAAACCTGGTCTCCAAGTGAAGGGAAAATGTCATGCTCCTGCATCCAAAGACGTCTTATACAATTGTGATCACAGTTTGGGAAAGTCATGTGTCCCAATACTTTTATCCATATAGTGTATATTGATTCAATTGAGTAAACAATTACATTCCTGAACCCAGCCATTAGGGGGGCACAAGCCAGTGCACTCTTAGTGCCGGTCCCAAGCCCGCGTAAATGGGGAGGGTTGCGTTAGGAAGGGCATCCAGCGTAAAACATGCGCCAAATCAAATATGCGGAGCACAAAGGAGAATTTCATACCGGATCGGTCGAGGCCCGGGTTAACAACGACCGCCACAGGTATCGTTAGCCGACAGGGTACCGGTGGAAATTGGGCTACTGATGGCCGAAGGAGGAGAAGGAGAGGAGGAAGACGTTTACAGAGTCGGCAGTAAAAGGAGCAGTGTAGGAGAGTAGAGTTTCGGTTTGGTACTTTAAATGTTGGTACTATGATGGGTAAAGGGAGAGAGATAGCTGATATGATGGAGAGGAGAAAGGTAGATATGCTGTGTGTTCAGGAGACCAAGTGGAAAGGGAGTAAGGCCAGGAACATTGGAGGTGGGTTTAAACTGTTTTATCATGGTGTGGATGGAAAGAGAAATGGTGTAGGGGTGATTCTGAAGGAAGAGTACAGTAAGAGTGTAGTAGAGGTGAAGAGAGTTTCTGATAGGGTGATGATCGTGAAGGTGGAAGTTGAAGGATGATGATAAATGTCATCAGTGCCTATGCTCCACAAGTTGGCTGTGAGATGGAGGAAAAGGAAAGATTCTGGAGTGAATTAGATGAAGTGGTAGATGGTGTACCTAGGAAAGAACGATTGGTGATTGGGGCAGACTTTAATGGGCATGTAGGTAAAGGGAACAGAGGTGATGAGGAGGTGATGGGTAGGTATGGTTTTAAGGAGAGGAATGTGGAAGGGCAGATGGTGGTAGATTTTGCTAAAAGGATGGAAATGGCAGTGGTGAACACGTATTTTAAGAAGAAGGAGGATCATAGGGTGGCGTATAAGAGTGGAGGAAGGTGCACACAGGTGGACTATGTGCTATGCAGGAGATGCAACCTGAAGGAGATTGGAGACTGTAAGGGGGACAGTGTAGCTAGACAGCATCGGATGGTGGTCTGTAGGATGGTTTTGGAGGCGAAGAAGAAGAGGAGGAAAGTAAGGATTGAAAGAAGAATAAGATGGTGGAAACTGAAGGAGGAAGAGTGTAGTGTGAGGTTCAGGGAAGAGGTCAGACAGGGGCTTGGTGGTGGTGAAGAGGTGCCGGATGATTGGGCAACTACTGCAGGAGTGATGAGGAGGCAGCTAGAAAAGTACTTGGTGTGACATCTGGAAATAGAAAGCAAGACAAGGAGACGTGGTGGCGGAATGAGGAAGTGCAGGAGAGCATTAGGGGAAAGAGGTTGGCAAAACAGAAGTGGGATCGACAGAGTGATGAGAAAAGTAGGCAGGAGTACAAGGAGATGCGGCAGCAGGTAAAAGGGATGTGGCGAAAGCCAAGGAAAAGGCATATGAGGAGCTGTATAAGAGGTTGGACACTAAGGAAGGAGAAAAGGATTTATACCGATTGGCCAGGCAGAGGGACCGAGCTGGGAAGGATGTACTGCAAGTTAGAGCAATAAAGGATGGAGAGGAAATGTGTTGACTAGTGAGGAGAGTGTGTTGAGAAGGTGGAGGGAGTATTTTGAGCAGCTGATGAATGAGGAAAATCACAGAGAGAGAAGGTTGGAGGATGTGGAGTTGGTGAAGCAGGATGTAGATAGGATTAGTAAGGAGGAAGTGAGAGCAGCGATTAAGAGGATGAAGAATGGAAAGTCGGTTGGACCAGATGACATACCGGTAGAAGCGTGAGATGTTTAGGAGAGATGGCAGTGGAGTTTTTAACCAGATTGTTTAACAGGATTCTGGAAGGGAGAGGATGCCTGAGGAATGGAGAAGGAGTGTGCTGGTACCGATCTTTAAGCATAAGGAGATGTGCAGACCTGCAGTAACTACAGGGGAATTAAGTTGATCAGTCACACCATGAAGTTATGGGAAAGAGTAGTGGAAGCCAGGCTGAGAGAAGAGGTGACCATCTGTGAGCAACAGTATGGTTTCATGCCGAGGAAGAGCACCACAGATGCCTTATTTGCTTTGAGGATGTTGATGGAGAAGTATAGAGAAGGACAGAAGGAATTGCATTGTGTATTTGTGGATTTAGAGAAAGCGTCGACAGAGTGCCAAGAGAGGAGTTGTGGTATTGTATGAGGAAGTCAGGTGTGTCAGAGAAGTATGTGAGGGTGGTGAAGGACATGTATGAGGACAGTGTGACGGCAGTGAAGTGTGCAGTAGGTACGACAGACTGGTTCAGGGTGAAGGTTGGACTGCATCAAGGATCGGCCCTGAGCCCTTTCCTGTTTGCAGTGGTGATGGACAGGTTGACGGACGAGGTCAGACAGGAGTCTCCTGGACTATGATGTTTGCAGATGATATTGTGATTTGTGGTGAGAGTAGAGAGCAGGTTGAGAAGAGCCTGGAGAGGTGGAGATATGCGCTGGAGAGAAGGGGAATGAAAGTCAGTAGGAGTAAGACAGAGTACATGTGTGTGAATGAGAGGGAGGGCAGTGGAGTGATGCGGTTGCAGGGAGAAGAGGTGGAGAAGGTGGAGGAGTTCAGGTACCTGGGGTCAACAGTGCAAAGTAATGGAGAGTGTGTTAGAGAAGTAAAGAAAAGAGTGCAGGCAGGGTGGAGTGGGTGGAGAAGAGTGACAGGAGTGATTTGTGATAGTAGGGTATCTGCAAGAATGAAAGGGAAAGTTTATAGGACTGTGGTGAGACCTGCGATGTTGTATGGATTAGAGACAGTGGCATTGAGTAAAAGGCAGGAGGCAGAGCTGGAGGTAGCAGAACTGAAGATGTTAAGGTTTTCGTTGGGAGTGACGAGGATGGACAAGATTAGAAATGAGTTTATTAGAGGGACAGCGCATGTAGGATGTTTTGGTGACAAGGTGAGGGAGGCGAGATTGAGATGGTTTGGACATGTGCAGAGAAGGGACATGAATTATATTGGTAGAAGAATAATGAAGATGGAGCCACCAGGTAGGAGGAAAAGAGGAAGGCCAAGGAGGAGGTTCATGGATGTGGTGAGGGAAGACATGCAGGTAGTTGGTGTGAAAGAGGCAGATGTAGAGGACAGGGTGGTATGGAGACGGATGATCCGCTGTGGCAACCCCTAATGGGAGCAGCCCAAAGAAGAAGAAGAAGAAGAAACAATTACATTCCTGGTTAGCGGCTAATGCTAGCCCTATGTATTCGTTAGCGTTTTCATGCATGCGCAAAACCAATAATATTTCCGGTACAGAGCGAGTGGCGACACTGACACTATATATTTCCCTCAGGAACTCAGATTGTAACTTTGTTCCGCACGTAAAAAGAATTGCATGCGGTTCATGTGTACCAAACCAAAAGCCCTTTAAATTATTAAAAATTTCAGTATGAATGTGTGTACCGTCACACTGCTACTATATATTTGTATTATACATACTCATTTTATATATTTATGTTTATATAACAATTTTATGTTTTCAGATTTATTTTATTTCATTAGCAGTGTTGTTGAGTTTTTATTAAACCCTGACAGAATCCTGTATAATGTTTATTCTCATCTCTACTCTCAGGTAGCACAGTCACACCAGAGCAAAGTTCACGTGTAGAAGGTAATCACTCAACATTATCTTCACACACAAACTGTCAGGGGGCGAATGAACAGAGGCAGAAGCTGGAGTAAAGGTCGCTCGGGATTAATAAAGAGAGTCACAAAAAACACAAACAGTAGTTCTTGGATGAAGAGAGAGTAGTCCGGGGTGCGCTTGGGGAAAAGCGCTGTTGATCTGAGATGCGCTTGGGGGAAAAGCACAGCCAGTACTGGATAGCGGAGTCCGAGCGGAACGGAACATGCATATATCAATAAACACATATAATAACGGACGGGAAGTGAGTGTGAGTGAGGGGTTTATGTAGGAGTCGGGGATGAGTACTTAACGAGTCCCAGGTGAGCAGAGAGACATCCACCATTAAGGCCCGGAACGGAGCTACGTCTAAGACAGCAACCTGTATCGGCACAACCTCTTTGGCGACGACCAGAGATTCGGTGGTGATCTCTACGGGGCTTACAGGCTGGATGACCCCCTGGGTGGAGCCCGGAAGCGGAGCGATGGCCATGATGGAGAACAGAGATCGAGCACCGCCCACGGCGGAGTCCAGGGGCCGAGCCATGCCTTTGACGTTGTCCTAAGGAAGGGCCACGTCTTTAGCTGAGTCCCGAGGCAGAGCGGACGTCCTCAGCAGGGAACGGAGGCCAACGACACCCTCTTCGGTGACCGGGAGTAGAACTACACCCTTAGTGGAGTCTAGAGACCGAGCGATGCCCTCTGCGGGGTTCATAGGCACGATGTCACCTTAAGAGGAGCTCAGGGGTGAGACGTCATCTTCTGGGAAGCTCGGGAGTGAGACGTTGCCATCGGAGGAGCTCGGGGGAGAGAGAGGTCATCTTTGGAGAAGCCCTGGAGCAAGACGTCACCTTCGCAGGAGCCTGGGAGCGAGACATCACTGTCAGAGGAGCTCAGAGGGACCTTGGGCCACTATGGGGCTCCCCACCGGGTCTTCACACATTGCTTCACCCTCAGAGGAGCTCAGTGGCAAGACATCGCCTTCTGTGGAACTTGGAGGCGAGCCGTCGCCCTGTGAGGAACTTTGCCTATGGAGGGACTAGGAGGCCACACGTCCCCTTTGAAAGATTCTGGAGGCAAAACAGGCCTTCCGGAGGGGTCTGGTGATGACGTTTTGTCCGTGTCACAGTCCGTTGGCGGTTCGACCTCCTCCTCGTTGCCTTGCAGCGATATACCGTCCCTGTCGTGGCCAGGCGGCGGTACGGCGTCCTCTACATGGCCAGGCGGGCGTGCAACGTCCTCTTTACGGCGAGGCGGAGATGTATCGGTACCCTCGGCGGGACACTGGAGCCGAGCGCTACACTCGTGGAAACTCTGGGGCGGCACAGTGCATTCACAGGAACCCTGAAACAGGGCGGGGCGCTTGTGGAAACTCTGGGGCGGAGCGGCATGCCTGTAGATGCTCTGAGATGGCGCGGCACGCATGTAGACACTATGAGACGGACTGGCGCGCTCACGGGAGCGCCGGGAACAGGGCGGCGCCCATGTAAAAACTATGGTCCGAACGGAACGGGACGCTCGTAGAAACTCTGGAGCGGAGAGTAGTGCTCGTCGAAACTCTGGAGCCCTCCCACAATTAAAGTAAATCCATCAGAGTAATCCCGGACATCCCTGTGAGAAGTCTAATGAAGTGGGTGCACAAGCTGAAATCACCTCCAAACGCGCTCCACAGCTTACTGCTGAGAGAAAGAGATTCCCCAGACAGGAGAGAGATGTAGAGCGCAATTTTGCCGGTGAGAAAGAATTGCAAGGAGCGGCAATGAGCTTCCGGGTGTAATCCGAAGCGGAGCTCGGTTACCGCTTCATCGCAGCAGAGTGAAACCTCCCCTTGTCCTGGTGGGTCACGCGGAGACCACATTGATAACCTGTTCATGTTTTTTAGGGTCCCTTATTCTGTCAGGGGCGAATGAACGGAGGCAGAAGCCGGAGTACAGCTCACTCAGGTTTAATAAAGAGAGTCACACAAAACACATAAACAGCAGTCCTTGGAGGAAGAGAGAGTAGTCCAAGGTGTGTGCAGCTGATCTGAGATGCGCTTGGGGATAAAGCACAGCCAGTACAGGATAGCGGAGTCCGAACGGAACGGGACGCATAGGAACATGCATAGATCAACGAACACATACAATAACGGACGGGGAGTGAGTGTGAGTGAGGGGTTTATGTAGGAGTCGGGGATGAGTGTTTAACGAGTCTCAGGTGTGTGTGATAAAGCCGGGAGCTTCAGAGAAAATGGCAGAATGACAGCCACCGAAGGGGGTGCGGCAGGTGGATTCCTGACACAAACATGTATCTGGAGATGAAGTGTGTATCTGCAGTGTTCTTTCTGTTTATTTACCATGCAGATCTTAGAGAGAGAAGCCTTTTTTTTAGATTTGCAGAACTGATGCTACATGAATAATAAACACTGGGTCATAATGAAGTAACGTATAGAAAACCAGACAGATGCAGATTTCAGCAGCTTTAATAATATAAATAACAAACAGTCCAAAACATGAATCAGGGTGAAGATGAAAGTAGGAAACTCAGCATCCAGGCTTGGTATAGACAGAACCACAGAGGTGTCACTCATCAGAAATCTGGTGAGAAGTGTGATTGTGGACGTGAGATTGTGTAGATTGTGCTCCGACGATCATCATGCATGAGTTGCCAAACGATTTGGACATTTTAGGTGTTTTGAACTCGTCTAAAGTCTTTCTAAACACTCGTCATCTTCCAGTGATGTTCCTCCTCGAAACACGTTAAACAACTCGATGCAACATCACCATATGTCATCTAAAACGTCTCTGTGGCGGTTTGCTTCGTTTCACACAGAATTTCACGTTTGCTCTTTGCTTGCTGTCTGTAAAGGTCTTGTTTTGGGCGATTAAATCAGATTGTATTTGTATAAAAAACGACACATTCATCCATCAGTATTATCTGTGAAATGCTGCTTTGGGACAATGTTCATTGTTAAAAGCACAATACAAATAAAAATATATTGATTTGAATCTCTAATTACAGAGACTCCACAGCAGGAATAAATCTAGTGATGTGGAAGTTTAAAATTTCAATATTTTCAAATTTTATTCAGAATACATCATAGATGACATATCAAATGTTTAAAATGAGAAAATGTGTAATTTTAAGGGAAAAATAAGTTGATTTTAAATGTCATGGCATCAACACATCTCAAAAAAGTTGGGACAAGGCCATGTTTACCACTGTGTGGCATCCTCTCTTCTTTTTATAACAGTATGCAAACTTCTGGGGACTGAGGAGACAAGTTGCTCAAGTTTGGGAGTAGGAATGTTGTCCCATTCTTGTCTAATACAGTCTTCTAGTTGCTTAACTGTCTCAGGTCTTCTTTGTCGCATCTTTCTCTTAATGATGCACCAAATGTTTTCTAGTGAAAGATGAAAGATCTAGACTGCAGGCTGGACATTTCAGTACCCGGATCCTTCTTCTACACAGCCATGATGTTGTAATTGATGCAGTATTTGGTCTGGCATTGTCATGTTGGAAAATGCAAGGTCTTCCCTGAAAGAGACGACGTCTGGATGAGAGCATATGTTGTTCTAGAACTTGGATATACCTTTTAGCATTGCTGGTGCCTTTCCAGATGTGTAAGCTGCCCATGCCACACGCACTCATGCAACCCCATACCATCAGAGATGCAGGCTTCTGACCTGAGCACTGAGAACAACTTGGGTTGTCCTTATCCTCTTTAGTCCGGATGACATGGCGTCCCAGTTTTCCAAAAAGAAGAAATTTAGATTCGTCTGACCACAGAACAGTTTTCCACTTTGCCACAGTCCATTTTAAATCAGTCTTGGCCCGGAGAAAACACCTGAGCTTCTGGATCATGTTAAGATATGGCTTCTTTTTTGACCTATAGAGTTTTAGCCAGCGTGAATGGCACGGTGGATTGGGTTTAACGACAATGTTTTCTGGAAGTTTTCCTGAGCCCATGTTGTGATTTCCATTACAGTAGCATTCCTGTATGTGATGCAGTGCTGTCTAAGGGCCCAGCACTTTACGCACAGAGATTGTTCCAGATTCTCTGAATCTTTGGATGATATGATGCCCTGTAGATAAGAACTTCAAACTCTTTGTAATTTTTCTCTGAGAAACTCTTTCGCCGCAGCATTGGTGGAACTGGTGATCCTCTCCCCATCTTGACTTCTGAGAGACACTGCCACTCTAAAAGGCTGTTTTTATACCCGATCATGTTGCCAATTGATCTAATAAGCTGCAAATTGGTCCTCCAGCTGTTCCTTATATGTACATTTCACTTTTCCGGCCGCTTATTGCTACCTGTCCCAACTTTTTTGGAATGTGTAGCTCTCATGAAATCCAAAATGAGACAATATTTGCCATGACATTTTAAAATGTCTCACTTTCGACTTTTGATATGTTTCTATATTCTATTGTGAATTAAATATAATTTTATGAGATTTGTAAATTATTGCATTCCTTTTTTATTCACAATTTGTACAGTGTCCCAACGTTTTTGGAATAGTATTTGTAAAATTAAACTAAATAATACCAGAATAAAAAAATGACAAAAATACAATACAGTAAACTGTTGATGTTCACAAATGTTAATAACAAAAAACTGTGTTGATTAAAAAAAAAACGACAAGCAATATTATGTTTTGAATTTCTTCCCTCAACATTAACGAAATGAGACTGAAACGTGACTAAACAAACAAGAATTTTGTGTACTATTAAACTCCTACAAAATACGGGATTTAAAATGCAGTGTTTATACGCCGCAATAATGGGAGTGTCCTTATGTAGTTTAAGATTTGAATGAGTCCAGGTGTCTGTGAGAAGTCATTAGGTGGGTCCGTGGTGGCCGTGCTTGTAGGACAGGTGCAGGTTTTATCTCAAATCTGAAAAACACATGCATATTAAAAAAGCTTGAATGAATCTGATCTCTTAATGGTGTAAACAGTCCACTTGTTTTCCGAAACACCATCCTGATCTCCTGTTAGATCTGGTTGTAGAGGTAGTATGTCAGGGTCTGGCTGGATGAACCCAAATTCAGGACGCTGACAGAGAACTTTGAAAATGAGTCCTTTATTAACAAAACTGTGCAAATCCCAACAAAAAATACTGAAAACAAAAATCCCACAGAAGTCCAAAAACACATATAATATTCCAAACATTCAGGAGTAAACACTGAACAAAGATAATCCAAACAAAAGGCTGAGCAGGGAAACCAAAACAGAGACATTAAGAAGACCATCAAAAAACAAGTGGGCGAACCGAAAAAAGGGCAGGCGAATCTCAGGCGATATCCGGAAAGAAGAAAGAGATAATCCGGCAGAAAGGGAGAGTTCATAGAGTCCTTAAATACATGGCAGCGTGGGAAAACCTCAAAATGGCCGCCAACCCGGAAGTGCGTGCCGCGAAACCGGAAGTGTGTGTCACGAACCCGGAAGACTGTGACAGTACCCCCCCTCCAGGGCGGCTCAAGACGACCCTCCGGGCTGCTCAGGTTAATCCAGAAAGAAGCGGTGTATGAGATCAGGGTCCAGAACATGGCGGCCGGAACCCAGGAGCGTTCCTCGGTGCCCATAATCCTCCCAGTCAACCAGGCATTGGAGGCCCCTTTCCCGGTGCCTGGAGCGCAGAAGGCGGCGCACAGTGAACGCAGGACCCTTTTAATGACCCGGGAGGGTGGCGGGGGCCTGGAGGAGGGACCAAGGCTCAGGCTGAGACATGTTTGAGACGGGAAACGTGGAATATAGGGTGGATCCAGAGGACCCTGGGGAGTTTGAGGCAGACATCGTCTGCGGTTGGCCCAGTGGGCATAATTATGGGAGGATCTGAGCAGGGCTTTCCTCCATTCCTGACGACAGCGCTGGAACAAGGTCAAGGCCAACGGAACAGATGCCTCCAGTTCCTGATTGGAAAATAAGGGAGGCTGGTACCCAGGGATGACCTGAAAGGACGAGAGTCCAGTGGCAGCAGTAGGCAAGGAGTTGTGGATATATTTAACAAAAACGAGCTTGGATGCCCAGGTGGACGAATCCTCAGAGCAAAGGATACAGAGCCCGGTCTTCAATTCTTGGTTGAGTCTCTCTGCCTGCCCCCCCAGAGGTTGGCCGTGAATTGGGGTCCCCTGTCAGACACAATATTGCAAGGGAGGCTGTGAAGGCGGAACACATGTTGGAGCAGGAGCTGTGCAGTTTCCTTCGAGGAAGGTAGTTTGGCAAGAGGAATGAAGTGAGCTATCTTAGAAAAACGATCCACAACGGTGAGAAAGGTCATGTGTCCAGCCGAGGGGTGGGAGGCCAGTGACGAAATCCAGTGCAATATGAGACCGGGGCGTCTGGGAATCATAAGGGGTCGGAGCAGCCCCGCAGGGCGATCCTTGGAGCTCTTGTGTTGGGCACAGCTGGGGCAGGCAGCAACAAATTTGCAGGCACCTCTTTGGGCAGTGGGCCACCAGAAGCACGGCAAGGGTCCGAGAAAGGCCAGTGTGGCAGAATATGGGAGAGTTGTGGCACCACTGGAGTACCTGGAATCACAGCTGATCAGGCACAAAGAGCCTCCGCTGAGGACAACCCTCAGGGACGGGCATACCCGAAGTGGCCCGAAGAACCTTCCTTTTAATATCCAGGTGGAGAGCACCGATGGTTATGGAAGGTGGAAGAATGCACTCAGATGGGGGGTCCTCTTCACCTGGGAAGTGTAGTCGGGAGAGGGCATCAGGTTTGCCATTCTTGGAACCTGGACAGTAGGCTAGGGAAAAGAAACGCCCAAACTAAAGCCCCCAGCGTGCCTGATAGGGGTTCAGGCGTTTGGCAGACTGCAGGTACTCCAGATTGCGGTGATCAGTCCAAACCATTAATGGCACCTTGGACCCCTAAAGCCAATGACGCCACTCTTCTAAAGCCAGCTTAACAGCCAGGAGCTCCCGTTCACCAATAGGGTAGTTCTGCTCGGCTCTATTCAGGCGACGGGAGAAAAAGGCACAAGGATGAAGCCGGTTGTCACGAGCATCCCTCTGAGACAGGACAGCCCCCCACCCCTAGATCAGATGTGTCTACTTCCAAAACAAATTGATGAGCGGGGTCAGGCATGGCCAAGACAGGAGCAGATGTGAAGAGGTCCTTAAGTTTAGGGAAGGCCGCAATAGAGCTTTAACCCTGGATAAATCTCCGATAAAAGTTGGCAAAACCAAGAAATCTCTGTAGCTGCTTGTGGGTCTCAGGGTGTGGCCAACATCCGACTGCCTGAACACAGCCCGGGTCAATCTGTATTCTCCCGGCTGAGAGTATGAACCCCAAGAAGGAGGTGGTGGTGATGTTAAACTCGCATTTCTCAGCCTTGGCATACAGGCCATTTCGAAGAAGGCGTTGGAGCACGGTCCGGACATGGTGGGTGTGTTCCTCCTGGGTTCGAGAGAAAATGAGGATGTCGTCAAGGTAAACAAATAGAAAGCTGTTTAACATATCACGTTAAACATCATTGACCAGAGCTTGGAACACAGCTGGAGAGTTGGTTAGGCCGAATGGCATAACCAAGTATTCGTAATGTCCGGACGGGGTGTTAAACGCAGTCTTCTACTCATCTCCCTCCCGAATACGAACAAGGTGGTAGGCATTTCTCAAATCCAGCTTCGTGAAGATAGAGGCCCCCTGGAGGAGTTCAAACACAGAAGTCATGAGAGGTAGGGGATAGCGATTTTTGACAGTAATGGCATTAAGTCCCCGATAGTCTATACATGTGCGGAGGGTCTTGTCCTTCTTCTCCATGAAGAAGAACCCAGCCGCAGCAGGGGAAGAGGAAGGGCGAATAATCCTGGCAGCAAGAGACTACTGAATATACTGGTGCATGGCCTCCTGCTCAAGTCCAGACAGATGGTACAAACATCCACAGGGAGGAGAGGTACCAGGCAGCGGGTCAATAGCACAGTTATAAGGCCGATGTGGTGGAAGGGAGGATGCTTTGACCTTGCTGAAGACGGCCCCCAGGTCATGGTAGACCGCCGGGATAGAGCTGAGATCAGGTTGGGGCTCCTGGCGTGGCAGGACTGATGCAGGGCCGGTTGGGGCGAGACCACGGGTCTGGCAGGGTAACCCCCCATTCTAAGACTCATCCACTGTTCCAATCCAGATGGGGGATGTGTTTCCGGAGCCAGGGAAAACCAAGCATGACCCGAGCATAGGACGAGGGGATGATCAGGAATGAGAGCCACTCCTGGTGTTTGGAGATGATAACCAGCAGTGGCTTGGTACGGCGAGATGCCTGTTAAAGGGTGTGCCCATCTAAGGCCCGGACCTGCAGGGGGGTGGGCAGTGGTTCGATTTCGATGCCCAATTGAGGGACCAGATTTTCATCCAGGACCTCCGGAATCCACGAACGCTGCCAATTCGTGGGTCTGGTCTCTAATGCAGATCTTTACTTTAAGAAGTGGTTTGGAGGAGACAGGCAGTGGTTGGCTCAACGTGGGCTCCCCCGTCAACGGCGAGCCCTGCCTTTTGCTGGGCACCAGGCTGCCATGTGCCCTGGTTTCCCACAATAGAGGCAGAGTCCCTCGGTGCGGCATTTCTCCTTCTCTGTGGGCGATAAATGGTGGCACCCTATCTCCATAGGCTGGGGTGAAGTCGGGGGTCCTGGACAAAGGGCTGTTCATGAAGGGGTCCTCCGACAAGCCGGAAACTGAGGATCATGCTCAAAGTGTTGGAACTGTCTTTCAACGCGTCGTTCCCGAATCCTCCGGTCAATTCTGGTGGCCAGAGTAATTAAACCATCTAAGCCAACTGGTAACTCCCGGCCAGCCAGCTCATCCTTCACCTCCAAAGAGAGGACTCTCAGAAAGGTGTCGTACAACACGGTGCGGTCGCAACTGCTGTTGGTGGCATCTGTGCGGAAATCCACAGTGTATGCAGTGTATCCACAGTGTGACTGAGCGACTACCCTGAGTAGATGATAGAAGAGACCGTGCAGCATCTTGCCAGGAAGTGAAAGTATCTTACAGGTCTTACAGAGTTCCTCCGAGAAGGCGGTAAAAGAAGAACAGAAAGCGGACTGGCTCTGCCACTCGGCAGTCGCCCATCGCAGGGCCTTTCAGGTCAGCAGGGATATCACATACGCCACCTTGGCTTGTTCGGTAGGAAATGAAGACGGCTGAAGTTGAAAGATGACATTACACTGTGTGAGGAAGGTGCGGCAAGTTCCAGGTTCCCCAGAGAAACGTGCAGGCGGGTCTAGGTGACATTTTCGAGGAGTGACCGTAGCTGGTGGCGACTGTGGAACTGCCAACTGCCGGGGTGGTGAACTGGTCCAGGCATTGCATGAGCTCCCAGAGTGCTGAGGCCAGATCGTGCATTTGTTGGCCGTGGGAAGCCAATACCTGAGCCAAGGTATTTAGATCAGTTCTCAGATCCTGAGAATCCCCGGAGTCCATCTTTAGCCGGATTATTCTGTCAGGGGCTGGCTGGAGGGACCCAAATGCAGGACGCTGACAGAGAACTTCTAAAATGAGTCCCTTATTAACAAAACTGTGCAAATCCCAACAAAAAATACTGAAAATAAAAAAGTCCATAAAATCATCTAATAGTCCAAACTTCCAGGAGAAAACCCTGAACAAAGATAATCCAAACAAAATGCTGAGCAGGGAAACCAAAACAGAGACATTAGCAAGACCATAAAAACACATGTGGGCAAACCAAAAAAAAAGTGCAGGCGAATCTCAGGCGATATCCGGAAAGAAGAAAGAGATAATCCGGCAGAGAGGGAGTCCTTAAATACACGGCAGCGTGGGAAAACCTCAAAATGGCTGCCGACCCGGAAGTGCACGCCACGAACCCGGAAGATTGTGACATAATAATGGTTTAAAATAAATGACATCAGTTTGTAAACCTTTAAATATCGTTTGTGTTTGTTTTTATAACAATGTGTGAATTTATTGTGTTACTTTGCATCTAGTTTAAAGAAATGCTGGTGTTTAGTGTTCGTTCCTGCAGAACACAATGTCACTTACAGGAATATTAATGTAGAATGTGTTTTCTTTTTCTCTATTCAATCCTGATATCTCTCATCTCTACACTCAGGTAGCACAAGAGAGACCGAGGAAGGTTCAGGTGATCATCCAATCCAGACAGAAGAAATGTACTGTCTGTCTCCAGACCCATGACTCCATATCTCACACACACACACACACACACACACACACACACACACACACACACACACACACTCACACACCGTCTTCTTTTCTGTTTTTTTCACATTTTTATATTTGATTTCCTTTTCTGGTCCTCTGGATTGTTGCTGTTTGATAGTAAACTTGTCTGTATTTCTAACAGAATGTAACTGAGCTCTGTGTCTGTAACACTGATTATTACTGTCATTATTCCATCAAACATTTATTACTGAATCTAATAAAGTGCAGCATGAAATAACACATTATTCACTTCAGATACTTATTAGATTTTGTGTGTGTGTGTGTGTGTGTGTGTGTTATTTATATTATATTAATAATATTATTATTCTATTAGTATGGGGTTATGATAATAAATAAATTAATACAAAAATGCAGAATTAATTTCATATCTATTATTAACTCTGATTATAAATTGTTAAACTAATAAATACATTAATATACATTAACATTTTATATGTATTAACATTAAAAATGAGTTTCAATTCGTCCGACCACAGAACAGTTTTTCACTTTGCATCAGTACATTTTAAACTGAAAGAGAGGATGGTGGTGTTTCTTGTTTGCAGGACAGAGATTTAACCTGCATTTGTTGATGACATGGCAAACTGTGTCACAGACAATAAATTCTGGAGTTATTAATGAGCCCATGCAGTCAGGATCTTCCAGTTCAGCGGCGCGCACTTTCGGGTCGGCAGCCATCTTGGAGCCACCCAGTGTTTACGGACACCAAAGACATTAAATCTCTGCCAGATTATCTCACCAGCTTTTCATATCTACTATATTGCTCTGTTTGCTGTGTGTGATTTTCAGGATGTTCTAGGATTTGTTTTTTGTCTTCCCTGCATTGCTCTGTTAATGGTTTTGAAAATAAGACTGTATTCTCAGACTGTGCATTTGATCTGCCCTGTATTGCCCCGTTAAACTGGCAAGTCATGGGCACTCCTAAGATTATTGATCTGTGGAAGCTCAGCCCCCAGCAGAGATCTGAGTACTTTAGGGCACATCATGCCTAATCTATGTTGTGCCAATCAGTCCTTGATGACATCTTGAGATGGCTGTCCCTCTGACCAATCGTCCCTGGTGAGGGTGTCTCTCCGCCTCAGATCCCCTGGCAGAGGGCATCGCTCCTTCTCAGATCGCCAGCGGAAGGCGTCGCTCTGCCTCAAATACCGGGCTTAGGGCGTTCTACCCAGTGGCGGTCTGTCTCAAGTCTCGCTGTGTCCACTGCTGGCACCTGACCTTCCTCATGCCCCGGCTCAAGAACGTTTGTTCCTGTCCAGTAGTTTTACAGCCTGTCCAGGACATTAGACAATGCATGCAGGGGGATCATTTTCTTTTATTTTTACGTATTACTTTTACTTGTCTGTTGTTGTTCTGGCAGAATTGACCCTGAAGCAGCATTATTGTGAAATGTAAGATTTGGGGCTCAAACATGAAGTTAAACTGGTTTTAAAATGAAGAAAAATGGTTTGATAAATGTCACTGTTTTGATCTTGAGTATTTTGATGAATAAAAAGGGTTAATGAGTCTATGATGGTTATGAAACCCATGCAGAAGCATCACCACTCTGACGGAAATGACACTTTTTCTTTTTTTGATGAAGCAGCATTCACACTATCCAGTTCCTCTTTATTATTTTTCATTAGAAAGTCCCAGTCTCAGACAGAAGATCTTCCCATGAGCTGACAGCAATGTGGGTTGTTGCTTTAGCTGCTCTCCTGCTTCATGGCTCCGTCCACACAGCTCAGAGTGGTGAGTAAACTGTTCTCCTCTCAAACCCAGCAGCTTCACCTTCATTCTACTGATCATTTACTGCACAGCCTGCAGGAGGTCTTTAATAATCACATCACAAAAGCTCCGACATCAAAACACACATGCAGGTATTAGTGAACGCTGGAGACATTTCACTTCCTGCTGTTTTGTTTTTACAGACTTCATCAGTAAAACAGTACCAGAGGGGAGTTTTGCCTATCTCAAATGTGAAAATAATGGCAGTGTGTTTTGGAGTAAAGGAGTTAAAGAAGGGAGACGGACCATCATCACTGCTAAACCTGGAGAAGGCACCATTAAACACATTCCTGATCCAGAGCTCAGATTTTTTGTGTTAAGTGATTTATCACTCTATATAACGCACGTTTTTCTCTCAGACTCGGGGATTTACTACTGTAACGCTGTTCCTCTGTACAATCTGATCATCACTCCAGTACAAAGTAAGTGAACAGAATCTTTGGTATATTTGTATTTTTGATGCACAGAAAAATACACAGAAAACTTCAGCACAATTATCACTACCATTTTCTACTAGAGTCACCTACACACACACACACACACACACACACACACACACTCACATACACACACACCCATGCACACGCACACACACACTCACAGAAATGGTACATAAAATTCACATTTCGGTTCTTTTGGGGGAAGAAATGCAAAACACACAATTGCTTGTCATTTTTTTTTCAAAGCAGTTTATTATTATTATTATTATTATTATTATTATTATTATTAACATTAATTTTATTAATAATAATCAGTCAGCGTTCACATTAAAGGTGTTCAATAGGGTTGAGGTCAGAACTCTACAGCAGGAGATCTTCCACACCAACACATGCAAAGTAGATCTTCATGGAGTTTGTTTGTGCACAGGGGGTCATCATGCTGGAACAGGTTTTGGGTCTCCTAGTTCAAGTGAAGGGAAAATGTCATGCTCCTGCATCCAAAGACGTCTTATACAATTGTGTGGCTTCAGCTTTGTGATCACAGTTTGGGAAGGAACCCCAAATGTTTGGGAAAGTCATGTGTCCCAATACTTTTATCCATATAGTTTATATTGATTAAATTGAGTAAACAACAATCCTGGTTAGCGGCTAATGCTAGCACTATGGATTCGCTAGCGTTTTCATGCATGCGCAAAACCCATAATATTTCCGGTACAGATCGAGTAGCGACACTGACACTATATATTTCCCTCAGAAACTCAGATTGTAACTTTGTTCTGCACGTTAAAAGAAGTGCATGCGGTTCACGTGTACCAAACCGAAAGCCCTTTACATTATTAAAAATTTCAGTATGAATGTGTGTACCGTCACACTGCTACTATATATTTGTATTATATATACACATTTTATATATTTATGTTAATATAACATTTTTTATTTCAGATTTCTTTTATTTCATTAGCAGTGTTGTTGAGTTTTTATTAAACCCTGACAGAATCCTGTGTAACGTTTATTCTCATCTCTACCCTCAGGTAGCACAGTCACACCAGAGCAAAGTTCACGTGTAGAAGGTAATCACTCAACATTATCTTCATACAAAAACGTTTATCTGGAGATGAAGTGTGTATCTGCAGTGTTCTTCCTGTTTATTCACCATGCAGATCTTAGAGAGAGAAGCCTTTTGTTTAGCTTTGCAGAACTGATGCTACATGAATAATAAACACTGGGTTATAATGAAGATGCAGATTTTAGCAGCTTTAATAATATAAATAACAAACAGTCCAAGACATGTATCAGGGTGAAGATGAACGTATGAAACTCAGCATCCAGGCTTGGTGGAGACAGAACCACAGAGGTGTCACTATTTCAGTGTTTGCTGGGAAATTGAGTCCACACTGAGCAGTGACCTCACATCACCAGTAGGTGTTGCTATTATTTTAGAAGATAATGTGGTGTTTTCTTCTGGTCTTTTCATTGTTACTGCACCAAATCACTCCAACTATCTTCATCCTTGGACATACGCAGTAAAGTCTAGATGATGGTGACATTTCACCAACTTTGCTGCTGTATGTGTGACTGTAGCATTATTCCTAGTGATACTTCATGTAGAACATGTGAGATTTTGGGTCCTTCAGGTGTTTGAGTGACGGACTGCAGGTGTGTGTGTGTGTGTGATTAGAGATCAGGGGAAGTAAATGTGTGTATGATGGGAAGTGTAGTCTGAATGCTGTGGAGCTTCTGGGAATCAGAGTTCATGAGGCGAGTCGACACTTTAAATGGATAAAAATGTGAATAGAAATTGAAATAGATGTAAAATCGTGTGTTAAATGTGGGCTAAGAGGAATAAAGTGGTTTGGGATGTGCTGATGTGGGAACATGACCACTCCAAATGGTTTGAGTAAATCTAGTGTACTTTCATTTCTACTGACTTTCTCTTCACCCCATGAGAATCAGAATGAGAAGATCACTGTTTCTGAGAGTGAGGAGATAAATCACTGATCAGACTGTATTTCTCTGCAGGTACACACAAGATTCCAGCAGAAGAGTTTTACTGTCTGCCTCCACATCCATGACTCTACATTACACACACACACACACACACACACACACACACACACACACACATTAATACAATGTCCTGTGGTAAATTTAATCCATGTCCATGTTTTATTTCCTTTTTTCCCTCTGCATTGTTGCATGTTTGATAGTACAAATGTCTCCATTTCTAACAGATGTAATCAGAGCTCTGTGTCTATAACTGTGATTATTATTCAAGTCATTATTTTATCAAACGTTTAATCCTGAATCTAATAAAGTGCAGTGTAAAATATCAGCACTGTGTTCTACATTATTTCTGAATCCTCATATAATTCTAACTTTGTTAAAACAGTCAATTTCACTGCATCATGTAAATGTGAAGATCTTCATTCTGATCTCAGTTCAAGTTCATTCACATTTAGAGAGAGAAGTGCACCTGGAGGAACTGCAAGAACTTTAATAGAGAAACACAAGAATTCGATTGTTTTACTCCGAAAACGCCCAAAAACCTGAAATCCGAAAAGGCCCTGGTGGAGAGCCAGGGAAATACACCAGATAAAGGACACAGGTAAGCTTCAACACCTGAGGACAGAGAACAATAAAGGATGGGGCGTGGGCATCTTTACTAATTAAAGCTACTTTATTATAATAAGAAACACTAAAAAAATACTTTCTCTCCAATTCACATGAAATTACACACCACACACTCACAGCAAGGAAGTCGTGTTGATGAACCCTGCACACTGTGGAACATCTTCTCGAATGAACCAGCGAGTCTTCCCTGTTCCACACCACACCCTCACCGGCTCCTACAGTACAAACAGCAAGAAAGAGAACACATTAACCAAAATGGTACCATAAAATTTTACAATTCACACAGAACAAATACAAAAAATTACTAAGTACTAGTTACTAAACCCACTAAATCATGAAGAACAAATAATTAAAATAAAAACCAAAAACCAACTCAGCTAAAAAATAAATAAATAAATAACATTTAGAAAAAAAACCTAAATTTCTGCCAAGTGCAATCCAGTGCAACATATAACTGAAACAAAGAGCAGAGGAATGTGTCTGAAATAATCAGAATAAAATGAATGAACTGCTCAGCCGACACGAGGCTCGTAGCTTACAGTAGACTGAAGATGCATCAAGGTGCAGCTGTTTACCTCCTCACAAGTGCAAACTCCGACTCTCCCCTGTAGTTACTGCAGGTCTGCACATCTCCTTTATTCTTAAAGATCAGTACCAGCACACTCCTTCTCCATTCCTCAGGCATCTTCTCACCTTCCAAAATCCTGTTAAACAATCTGGTTAAAAACTCCACTGCATCTCTCCTAAACATCTCCACGCTTCTACCGGTATGTCATCTGGTCCAACCGACTTTCCATTCTTCATCCTCTTAATCGCTGCTCTCACTTCCTCCTTACTAATCCTAACCACTTCCTGCTTCACATCTCCACATCATCCAACCCTCTCTCTCTCTCATTTTCCTCATTCATCAATGAGACTTTACAGATAAACAGGTGTAAAATATCAGATTTTAAAGATATACAGATGTAAATATATACAGAACTTTACAGATATTCAGATATAAATATATATGACTTTACAGATATACAGGTGTAAGTATATGAGACGTTACAGAGATACAGGTGTAAGTATATGAGACGTTACAGATATACAGGTGTAAGTATATGAGAAGTTACAGAGATACAGGTGTAAGTATATGAGACGTTACAGAGATACAGGTGTGCATCTTTCAGAATTTTTATATATACAGGAGTAAATATTCAGGTCTTTACAGGTGTACAGGTGTAAATATACAGGATTTTAAAGATATACTGTTGTAAATCTACAGAATGTTTCAGGTATGCAGGTGTAAATATACAGGAATCTCTATTAAACATGAAGCCCATCCCCTGAGCTGAGGTGGGATCTCCTCCACCACACTGTTGGTAAGGTTGAGAAGAAGTGCATGTGCTGGAACCCAAAATATGGTGAAATATGCTCTTGCTCTTGCAGGGTGAAGCCACAGGAAACTCCAACTCTGGTCCTGTCATGCAAATCTCTCATTATTGACTTCAGAATGAGGTGAAAAGCTGCAAACATCCTCCACACTCCGTCCACACGGAGCTTAAACTGTGGAAAATAGACCCCTTTAATGATGTTCACTTTTGGTTTAACTTGTCAGATTGTGGCACTTCATCCATCTCACACTAACACACACTCTGAGTGTATATTCATTTAAAATCTCTCTTCTTCCTCCAGTTAAAACAGAGAACACGTTAATAAAAGCTGAAGTGAAAGAATTGACATTTAGGAGTGACCTTGACCTTGACCTTGCCCTGAAAGCCTGGAGCAGAATTATTTGGTGAATGGAATCTAATGGGTTCAAACAGGAAGTTAAACTGTTTAAAACTGAAGGGAAATGTGCAATAATTTACCGCCTTTAGGTGTTATAAATGTCACTGTCTTGATCTTGAGTATTTTGATGAATTGAAAGGGTTAATGAGTCTATGATGATTATGAAACCCATGCAGAAGCATCACCACTCTGACGGAAATGACACTTTTTTCTTTTTTTGATGAAACAACATTCACACTATCCAGTTCCTCTTTATTAATTTTCATTATAAAGTCCCAGTCTCAGACAGAAGATCTTCCCATGAGCTGACAGCAATGTGGGTTGTTGCTTTAGCTGCTCTCCTGCTTCATGGCTCCGTCCACACAGCTCAGAGTGGTGAGTAAACTGTTCTCCTCTCAAACCCAGCAGCTTCACCTTCATTCTACTGATCATTTACTGCACAGCCTGCAGGAGGTCTTTAATAATCACATCACAAAAGCTCCGACATCAAAACACACATGCAGGTATTAGTGAACGCTGGAGACATTTCACTTCCTGCTGTTTTGTTTTTACAGACTTCATCAGTAAAACAGTACCAGAGGGGAATAATACATACCTCTACTGTGATAATAATGGCAGTGTGTTTTGGAGTAAAGGAGTTAAAGAAGGGAGACGGACCATCATCACTGCTAAACCTGGAGAAGGCACCATTAAACACATTCCTGATCCAGAGCTCAGATTCAGTGTATTAAGTGATTTAACACTCATTATAAAGAAAGTTTCTCTCTCAGACTCGGGGATTTACTACTGTAACGCTGTTCCTCTGTACAATCTGATCATCACTCCAGTACAAAGTAAGTGAACAGAATCTTTGACTTATCCTCTTTTACTGATGTGTTGATCAGATGCACATTAAAGTACTTTAATATATATTGATTGACAGGTTTCACTTTGTAAAAATAATAAGTGCTGTATTATTACAGTATTATTACAGTATTATTACAGTATTATTAGTTTGTGTGATAAACAGTGTCAGTTACAGGAATCGTAATGTAAAACATGTCACCATTTAAATGAGTTTTTATGTGTAGTGTTATTTATCTGCAGTAAAGTGACATCCTGTTTATCTCCTCCCTCTTATTCTTATTATTTTTTATCTCCACATTCCAGATACCACTGCCAAAACAAAGCAAGATTCAGCTAAAAAAGGTAATTCCTTAAAATCGAAATGTATCTTTATTAAATCTTTTAAAACTTTAAACCTGAAGTGATGAAGACACAATTGAAAACATTTGAGTGTAGCACAATTTTATACTGTGTATTCACGATGTATTTACACACCCTTCAACATTTTCAATGTTGTTATGTTGCAGCCTCATACTACAAACATTTAATCATTTTTTCTCATTAATCTACACTCAGTTGCCCATAATGACAGAATTATATATATATATATTCATTTCTTTTGATGATTGCTGAGATGTTTCTACATCTTAAATCGGAGTCTACTTGTAAAAAGGTTTATTGATTGGACATGATTTGGGGGTCTGAATACTTTCTGAATGCACTGTGAATGTATATATATATATATATATATATATAAACACTTTTTCTACAGCACTTGCATCCTGCTAAAGTGTGCTAACTGTGCATATATATGTATATACATATATATGCACAGTTAGCACACTTTAGCAGGATGCAAGTGCTGTAGAAAAAGTGTTTTTATGACAGTATGAGATGTGATTGGCAGCAGTGTAGACTGATTTAAACAGGGCTGATGGGCTCATATTTCCTGGTTCTGGTAAGGACTCTTGCTGCTGCATGGACTAACTGAAGCTTATTTCTGCACAAGAATGTAAAGACATGACATGAGCCTCAAAGGAAAGACTCGAGTCATTATCCACACCGAGGTCATTTCTTGAAGACCATCCAGAGGTTCTTCTGGCTGTATGTAATCCTAGTAGCTGTGCTTTCAAAAGCAAGACTTGGGGAGTTTCAAAAATAATTTCTATTTATTTGGAGAAGTGATTGAAGTGTTCTGAAGTTAAGTGCTTTGCATTTGCTCACTGATAATGGAGTTTATAATGGAGATCTTTCTTCCACACAGACAATGCTGATGTTGGTGTTATTTGACAGAATTTAAATTCATAATGTTGTCACATATGGGTGTCTGACACTATCCCTTTAAGATTCTGCATCTGTTTACTGTGGTCTGGGTCTGATCGTTCCTCACATCCCTGCACACCAGCACTCTGGGTTCAGACTCACTGGAGTCTATTGTACCATGTTTATTGGAGTCTATTGTACCAGATTTGTAATTTGGGACACGTGAACGATATTTTAGACCTGTTTGTATTGCTAATTCAAAGCAAACCCTATTTTACATTTATAAATGAGTTTTATAAAACGTATTGTCTCCTTGTGATTCCTAATGATGTAAACAATGTCAGTTACATTTTGGACTTGTTTTCACTGATAATGTTGTTTAGCTGCAGTAAAGCCACAGACAATTTATTTTGATCATTCTTCCAATTATCTCCACTTTCAGGTAGCACTGCCCCAACAGCGCCACCTTCAGATGATAATGGTAAGAAAATAAAACAATGTTTAATGTGGAAATGAAGCCTTGTACCTACACCGCTCCTGTTAGTAAACCCATTTTTAAAGTTGAGTTGTGCAGCAGTGAAGGAACACACAGAAAGTCAAAGAAGACAATAAAGATAATTTATGGTTAGAGTAGTTTTTTTTTCCATTCTCATAAACCAGTCCTTGTAAAACATTTGTTCTCTTGGCATTTGTTGCTGGGTCTCAGTGTTATGAGGTGGTATTAATAAGTTTGGAGACTCGCTGTGTTTACAAGAAAGTACTTTATTTATCTATGTTTCCACACGATCACCAGCGTTCTTCTGGAACGTGTCCTGAACGTGTCTCCTTTTCTAAGTGTGTCAAGCACCTTCTGGGATTTACGCTGAATTGACCGTTTCAAAGCAGTGACCTTTGAGGGGAATTTCACGTTTGCTTTTTGCTTGCTGTCTGTGAAGGTCTTTTTTTGGGCGATTAAATCAGATTGTATTTGTATGAAAAGCTACAAATTCATCCATCAGTATTATTTGTGTAATGCTGCTTTGGGACAATGTTCATTGTTAAAAGCGCTATACAAATAAAAATACATTGAATTGAATCTCTAATTACAGAGACTCCACAGCAGGAATAAATCTAGTGATGTCCTCAGTATCATATAGTTGTGCACTGAAAGCATCCACAATAGCAGGAACAGATCCAGGTGCTGATGTAACAGTGTTTTATTATATATATATATATATATATATATATATATATATATATATATATATATATATATATATATATATATACTGTATATATAAAAACAGGCAAACAAATCCAAATCAGCACACACAGTGAAATCCTGGGCTTGGGCCTGGGCCTGGTCAGTCATTCGGCAAACAACAATAAACAGAGCAAAACGAGAACAAGGAACTGAGAAACACATGAACATGACGTGATTGCGAAACAAAGCAGTACACATGCAATAATCAAACAGCTGGGGACACAGGAGGGAAATGACAAAACGAGAGAACGGGGCGGAGACAGAATACGAGCGAAAACACCCCACACGTGTCACACAACAAAACAAAACAAAAGTAATTTCAATAGAAAACTCCAGACCTTCATTTTATATGGATTCATTTGCATTCTAATCTGGATATTTAATCAGATTTTGTTTTAAACCAATTCCCAAAACATTTTATGTAAATCACATGCATCAGGTGACCAAAGCCAGACAACGGACCCGACACCTGGTAATGATGCTGATGAAAATGAAGGTTAAAGTCTTTGTCTTATTATTATACTTCTTTTTCAACATGAATGTCTCCGATATTGAGCGGAGATGACGATGATGATGAAGAAGGTGTGTTCTCTTTCTCAGACTCGTGGATGGTTCCTGTTGTGGTCTCAGTGAGCTGCCTGGTGGTGCTGCTGTTGGCTCTGTCAGTGTGGAGATGTTTCACTAAAAGGAAAAGTGAGAAATGTTATAAATCTTTGGAGCTTTTTTGTGTGATTTCTATAGCATAAGCTGTACTTCATATCTCAGCAGATCCACAAAATCAGATACACCTGTACGACTCTATGACCAACCTCCCTGCAGCTCCACCACCTGGTGAGTTTCTTCTTAATACCGAGCTTAATTTTATCATGTAATGTCCGTATTTATTCTGTGACTGGATACAAACACATTCAGACTGAACAGATCATGTGTGTGAAGAGGTACAGTTACAAATCAACAGCATTTTCTTCTCAAATCTCACTGCTGACAACCACAGCTACAATCTGCAGCCTGTTCCAGATTCATGTGTTTGTTAAAATGCTGTAAATGTAAATAAAGTTGAAGCAACTCACACACACTCCTGCATACATCTATACACCCACCCACAACTACATACTTATCCACTATTAGGAATAGGAATGTTCTCCCATATTTGTCTAATACAGGCTTCTAGTTGCTCAACTGTCTCAGGTCTTCTTTGTCGCATCTTCCTCTTTATGATGCACCAAATGTTTTCTCTGGGTGAAAGACCTGGACTGCAGGCTGGACATTTCAGTACCCGGATCCTTCTTCTACTCAGCCATGATGCTGTAGTTGATGCAGTATGTGGTCTGGCATTGTCATGTTGGAAAATTTCTTCCCTGAAAGAGATGACGTCTGGATTAGAGCATATGTTGTTCTAGAACTTGGATATACCTTTCAGCATTGATGATGCCTTTCCAGATGTGTAAGCTGCCCATGCCACATGCACTCATGCAACCCCATACCATCAGAGATGCAGGCTTCTGAACTGAGCGCTGAGAACAACTTGGGTTGTCCTTATCCTCTTTAGTCCGGAGGACATGACGTCCCAGTTTTCCAAAAATAACTTCAGATTTTGATTTGTCTGACCACAGAACAGTTTTCCACTTTGCCACAGTGCATTTTAAATGAGCCTTGGCCCAGAGAAAACACCTGAGCTTCTGGATCATGTTTAGATACGGCTTCGTTTTTGACCTATAGAGTTTTTGTCGGCGACGGTGAATGGCACGGTGGATTGTGTGCACCTACAATGTGTTCTGGAAGTGTTCCTGAGCACATGTTGTGATTTCCATTACAGTAGCATTCCTGTATGTGATGCAGTGGCGTCTAAGGGCCCGAAGGTCACGGCATCCAGTATGGTTTTCCGGCCTTCACCCTTACACACAGAGATTGTTCCAGATTCTCTGAATCTTTGGATGATATGATGCCCTGTGGATGATGAGAACTTCAATCTCTTTGCAGTTTTTCTCTCAGAAACTCCTTTCTGATGTTGCTCCACTATTTCTCACCGCAGCATTGGGGGAACTGGTGATCCTCTGCCCATCTTGACTTCTGAGAGACACTGCTACTCTGAGAGACTCTTTTTATACCCAATCATGTTGCCAATTGATCTAATAAGTTGCAAATTGGTCCTCCAGCTGTTCCTTATATGTACATTTCACTTTTCCGGCCTCTTATTGCTCCCTGTCCCAACTTTTTTGGAATGTGTAGCTCTCATGAAATCCAAAATGAGACAATATTTGGCATGACATTTCAAAATGTCTCACTTTCAACATCTGATATTTTATCTAGATTCTATTGTGAATAAAATATAAGGTTATGAGATTTGTAAATTATTGCATTCATTTTCTATTCACAATTTGTACAGTGTCCCAACTTTATTGAAATCGGGTTTGCACATCAACTATATTAGATTTAAATAAATGTGAAGTGCCAAAAGGTCAAGTGTGTGTGTGTGTGTGTGTGTGTGTGTGTGTGTGTGTGTGTGTGTGTTTTATCAGGATTCAGTGTTAAACAAAATCAAAAGCTATATGACTCCATTAAAAACCTTGCAGATGCTCCCCAGTCTGGTGAGTTGAATATTAATGCATATTTTATTACTCCATATTATTATTATTATTATTATTATTATTATTATTATTATTATTATTATTATTATTATTATTATAAGAATCAGTGTAAATGTGATATTTATATACTGGTGTTTATCAGGTGAAGAGCAGAGAGAGAGAGAGTCTGTGTATTTTCTGCCACAAAACCCAACGTCCAACACCACAGGTACCACACCGTCTCACTGTGATATCCAACACCACATGTACACGTCTCACTGTTTCTGTCTCACTGTGATATCCAACACCACACGTACACGTCTCACTGTTTCTGTCTCACTGTAATATCAACACCATCACCCACACACACCACACACACACACACCCATACACACACCATCACACACCTCCAGCCACACTCAACCCCACACACGCCCATACACACACCATCACCCACACTCAACCCCACACACCACACACACACACCCATACACACACCATCACACACCTCCAGCCACACTCAACCCCACACACCCATACACACACCATCACCCACACTCAACCCCACACACCACACACACACCCATATACACACCATCACACACCTCCAGCCACACTCAACCCCACACACACCACACACCCATACACACCATCACCCACACTCAACCCCACACACCCCACACACACACACCCATATACACACCATCACACACCTCCAGCCACACTCAACCCCACACACCCATACACACACCATCACCCAAACTCAACCCCACACACACACACACACACCCATACACACACTATCATACATCTCCATCTACACTCAACCCCACACACGCCCATACACACACCATCACCCACACTCAACCCCACACACACCACACACACCCATACACACACTATCATACATCTCAATCTACACTCAACCCCACACACCCATACACACACCATCACCCAAACTCAACCCCACACACACCACACACCCATACACACACTATCATCATCTCCATCTACACTCAACCCCACACACGCCCATACACACACCATCACCCACACTCAAACCCCCCATACACACCCCTCCACATTTGAACACACACACAACACCACACACCACTATCCACACTCAACCCCACAGACACCTACCAACACCAACTCTACACCTACACACCACCTGTGCACTCCCAAAATTACCCACACCCACACACTTGAGTGAATCTATAGTATAATCTGTACTTTATATCTCAGCAGGTCAGCAAAGTCTGGTACATCTGTACGACTCGATTACCAACCTTCCACCTGGTGAGTTTACTGTTAATACTAAACTTAACATTATCTCCTAAAGTCTCAGTGATGAAGACAAGAACATGACAAGATCTGTACCTCCTCCTTTAGAGTGTGGTGTTACACACACTTACCCACACCCCACTCACAGCTGTACACTTGCCCACACCTCACCCACACACCCCCAACCCACACATTCACACATAATCCATCATAAACACACACTTCCCAACATCCTTTTCACACCCACACATTTACCCACACCACTATTAACCACACACACCACTATTTACCACCCACACACTTAGCCACACCACTATTCACCACACACACCACTATTTACACCACTATTCACCACCCACCACCACACACTTACCCATACCACTATTAACCACACACACACACACACACCACTATTTACACCACTATTCACCACCCACCACCACACACTTACCCATACCAATATTAACCACACACACACACACACCACTATTTACGCCACTATTCACCACCCACCACCACACACTTACCCATACCACTATTAACCACACACACCACTATTTACCACCCACCCCACACACTTACCCACACCACTATTCACCACCACACACACTCAACCCCACACACTATCACAATCCTTCACCTACACTTAACCCCACACACCCCATCCACACTCAACCCCATCCACACCACCACACACACACACACACACCCCATCCACACTTAACCCCATCCCCACCATCACACACACATCCACACTTAACCTGACACACACCATTAGACGACACCCATCCACACTCAACCCCACACACCGTCCACACTCAACACCACACAGACCATCACACACACCCCATCCACACTCAACCCCACACACACCCCATTCACACTCAACCCCACACACACTATCACACACCTATCCACACTTTCACACATACACCCATCCACACTCCACTATTCACCACCCACCCCACACACTTACCCACACCACAACTCACAACCCACCCCACACACTTACCCACACCACAACTCACAACCCACCCCACACACTTACCCACACCACTATTCACCATCTACACCACTATTTACTTGTATAATCTCCACAAACTTGCCTCCACCTCACCTACACAATGACACACCCCTACCTAAACCCACACACCCACACTTGTTCCCACCCTGCCAACACATACACACTCATCCACCCACACACCTTAAATAACACTTACCCTTCCCCATACACCCAATTTCCCACACCCCCAAACATACATTTAATATATTATATTTAAAAAAAGATTTAAGTGCCAGAAGGTCAAGAGTGTGTGTGTGTGTGTGTGTGTGTGTGTGTGTGTGTGTGTGTGTGTGTGTGTGATCAGGATTCAGTGGTAATCCAAAGCTATATGACTCCATTAAAAACCTTGCAGATGCTCCCCAGTGTGGTGAGTTGAATATTAATGCATATTTATATTTTTTATTATTATTATTATTATTATTATTATTATTATTATTATTATTATTATAAGAATCAGTGTAAATGTGATATTTATATACTGGTGTTTATCAGGTGAAGAGCAGAGAGAGAGAGAGTCTGTGTATTTTCTGGCACAAAACCCAACGTCCAACACCACAGGTACCACACCGTCTCACTGTGATATCCAACACCACACGTACACGTCTCACTGTTTCTGTCTCACTGTGATATCCAACACCACACGTACACGTCTCACTGTTTCTGTCTCACTGTGATATCCAACACCACACGTACACGTCTCACTGTTTCTGTCTCACTGTGATATCCAACACCACACGTACACGTCTCACTGTTTCTGTCTCACTGTGATATCCAACACCACACGTACACGTCTCACTGTTTCTGTCTCACTGTGATATCCAACACCACACGTACACGTCTCACTGTTTCTGTCTCACTGTGATATCCAACACCACACGTACACGTCTCACTGTTTCTGTCTGAAGAAAAGAATAAAATGAAAACTCTTTGCTTTCTCAGGTAGTCAGGATAAAACAAACGAATCTGTATATTTTTTGGCTACAACCCAAACCTTCAATGCTACAGGCATGCACACGCATCTACACACACACACACACCACACATATAAATACACATATACATACACATACAGATATACATACACATACACATACACACACGCATATAAATACACATACACATACACATACACATATACATACACATACACATATACATACACATATATATACATATATATATACATATATATATACATATACATACACATATACATACACATATACATACACATACACATACACATACACATATACATACACATATACATACACATACACATATATACACTGCTGTGTTTCATCCCCATGTTTATATAGAACAGGTTTCACTTCCTTGTTTTTCTTTTAGACGAAGCTGCACATGATTACACCGAAATCCAGAAGAAAAAATGCTGAAGTTTGTATTTATAGAATTATTAATAATACACACTGCACTTCTGCTGCACACCTGCAGGTCTTAATAATTGTTGTTACTTTTTTATTGCTTAATAAATTAGTTTTACACATCCTATGACTTACACACTTCTCTGTGGGTTATTTTTAATTGGATTAGCAATAAATGTTGCACTTCCTGTTTGGGTGTATCATCGTGTATTTTTGTGGAAATATAGTCTATGACACACAAACTTATTTTTATTTGCACCTTAAGCAACATGTTTGAGTTTTAATTCCATTTATGTGTTTATCTCCCACCAGTAACTAGCCAGAAATGATTAAAGATTTGTATTAGAAATTGTATTTTATTTCTGTAAACAATTATATGAAGCAAATTTATAGATCCTATAATAATAATAATAATAATAATAATAATAATAATAATAATAATAATATCACTACTATCCAATAGTTTTACTTTAATTCTCAGAATATTTTGAGCACAAAATAAATTAAAAGAAGAAATGTATGAATTTGAAAATGATTAAATCATTTTTGGATCATAAACAATGCAAAATGATCCATCTTTTTTTTTTTTTTTTTTTTTTTTTGTAAAAAGAAAATCATTAAAAGAAGTGAAAGTTTTCTAAAATACTGGAAACAAAATGTATTACCATATCACATATCTAAAACATAATGAACTACATTTATAAAATGTCCCCCAAAAATCTGATTGAATAAAGAAAACAATTGTGGCACCTGAGGCATCATTTTAACCAGGAATAAACCCAGAGCTTTAAAATGGCAAAAATGGAGCCTCTCTATTACGTCTTTCTTCTGTACTATAGATTGAAGAGTTGGTGTGATTTAAGAGAAACAAAAAAAAGTTCTTATTAACTGCTGAATCAGAATTGTTAGATTAATGTACAGTATAATACAGAGGACAGAGCTACAGTATCTCCACATTAACATGACCAGCGTACTCCAGTGTGCTTTAAATCTATACCTTGTACAGTTTGTAAATCCCAGTGGTATCCTGGGAAGCGATGGTTAATGGTAAAGTTGTGGGTCTTTGGAATAGAAGGTTGTGAGTTCAAACCCCAAGACCACCAAGCTACCACTGCTGCTGCTCCCTCGCTTTAGAGGATTCTCGCACCTGCTCTTCTCTCTTAACACTCACCTGCAGAAGTTTACATACCATCAATATTTTTTCCGGGTGTTTCTTTAAGAAAACAGACAAATAAACATTTCATTACATACAATTTATCATTAATACTGAAGAATCCCAAGAAAGAACACAAATGTAAAATAAAACTAAATGTGTTCAAGAACCCAAAATATGTTTGATAATATTTTTTATATTTTCAGTTTTTGAAAGTATCTAAAGCTTTGATGACAACTTGCATTCTCTCAGTCAGCCTCATCAGGTCATCACCTGGAATGTTTTTTTTTTTTTTAGGTGCTTGTTTGCTGCTTTTCCTTCACACTTATTCCATCTCAGATGAGGCCAGGCATTCTGGTGCAGCACTCCATCATTGATCAAGTAGCTCTGACAGAATCTAGAGATGTGCTTGGAGTCACTGTCCTGTTGGAAAACAAATGATGGCCCTACAAACTTAATGGTAAAGTTGTTGGTCTTTGGAATAGAAGGTTGTGAGTTCAAATCCCAAGAATCTTTTTATGTTGTTACCTTCTTCACGTAGATATTTTTTACCACTTTGCAGGACAAATAGATTTAACAAATATTTTGTACCAGTTGCTATTGGGTTTTTAAATATATATATATATATATATATATATATATATATATATATATATATATATATATATATATATATATATTTTTTTTTTATTTCGCTCTCTCTCTGTACCTGTACTGTTTGTTGTGTGTGTTTGGGATTGTATGGATTCTGCTGGCTGTGAAACAAATTGCCCTTGGGGATAATAAAGTTAATCTAACCTAACCTAACCTAAAGTGTGACGCAGATGGGATGCCATGTTTTGCAAAATGCTTTGGCCATGTTTAAGTGTGCCATTGTTTAGTGTGTCCTCCATTTAGACTTATTCACCAACAGTGTCACCAGCAAAGAACCTCCACACCATCACACCTCCTCCTCAATGCTTCACAGTGGGAACCACACATTTAAGATCCGTCCTTCACCCTCAGCGGTTAGAACCAAAAGACTGTTTGGTCTAATGACACTGCTAATCTAATGTTCATTTCTTTTGTTTTTTCAGGCTCAAGCAATCCTGTTTTGCTTGTTGTTCTTCTGAAGTAATGATTTCTTTGCAAAAATGTCACCATGAAGGTCTGAGTAATGTAGTTTCTACTGAACAGTTGTGTCAGAAATGGTGGAAGGACCCAAATGCAGGATGCAGACAGAGAATTCAAAATAACAGTCTTTAATAAAAAAAAAATAATAATAATAAAATAAAAAAAAACAAAGAACAGAGCAATGCAGGACAGAACCAAAATCAGAAACCAGCTGCTTAAAATCCCAATACCACCAAAAAACAAGTCCAAAGTCCAAACCAAAAACAGGGCAAAAGCATGAATCAGGGACAGGGACAGGGACAGGAACCAGAGCAGGCAGGGTGGCAAGAATAAGCCAAGAGACACAAGTACAGTAGTTGTAGTAGCACTAATAGGGATATCTGTACTGAAGGAATAAATGACTTACATTATTTTTTTTTTATTTATTATCTGATTCTGAAAGATGTTTTATTTTGGAAAATAACTGGATTCTCTCCTCCACATCTGTCTATGACTCACTCTTGATGCAGGTCATGATGCCTCGGTCACATGTCTTACCTCCATCCACTACCTCCTTAAAGGAGCTCCGGTCGCTAACACATAATACATTACTGCTAAATTCAAACCCCCAAGAGAGCAAAATGAGCAAACAACACCACAGTGGATTCACGTTTATTATTATATTTAGAAAATGCCTGTTTTTATGGTCGGATTATTTTATTTTGTTGTATTTATCCACCACACTTTAAAGGCCGGTCCGTAAAAATATTACTTATATTACTAATATTACTATATATTTACAACAGAATGTGTTCTTTCATAGCTTTTAATGCTTCAGTATTAATGTACAATGTTGAAAATACTACTAATAAAAAAGAGTAAAAAAAGCTTTTGCTTGCTACTGTTTATATCTGCACTGTCACAACTTACGCATTATTTTATCACAGGTTTATTTCTGTAAAGCTGCTTTGAGGCGATGTCCAATGTTAAAATCGCTATATAAATAAAACTCAATTGAATCGAGTACAAATTTCCAATCAGTACATTTATGTCTCAACGTGTAAATGCTTGTTTGTAAAAAGAAAAACACAACTGAATTAAAAATATAACCATTCGCATATGTGTAGGCATCAAACCCTGACCTTAAAAACACACAATAAGTGTAGATATAAATGACTATGTTTGGTAAAACGAACAAATTCCTTTAATAAAAAAAAAAAAACCCACCCCCACAGCAGCATAACAGCATGTCTCAAACTAACCTCCTTCTGGCCGTGGAAGGAAACTGTCCCTCCATGACGTCTGAATTGACCAATTTCTCTTTACAGATATTCTGATTATAGCAGAAATACACCTTTAACATGTAGTTATTCTGTAAAGTATTTATGCAAATAAATGTATTTAATTGAAGTAATTTTGTAAAGTAACTCAACTCAACTCAACTCAACTCAACTCAACTCAACTCAACTCAACTCAACTCAAGGAAGCTCAAGCTTTATTGTATTCGTCCACATTCACAGTGTAAAAAGAATGAAATGTGCGTAGATTGTAAAACAGAAAAATAAACATTAGACATTATCTGGACTTCTGTCAATATCCCTAATTTTATACTTTGTTTTCATTTTTATTTATTTTTTTATATTCTATTTTTATTCCTATTTACATGTTGGACGGTTGTAACAAGCATTTCACTACTGAATGATTGTTTATGTGGCAAATACAATTTGATTTGACAAAAATAAAGAGTAAATATTCAACATAACCGAGTTGATGTGCGATAAATATGAGGTTCAAATCTCAATGTCCTTTAAATGTTTCTACATATTTCTAATACTTTCATGTAAAAAGTAATAAGCAAAGTAAAACCATTTGGTGAATTTCAAGAAAATAACAATGAGGTCAGTGAAGAAGAAGTGCGTTACAGCATAACAGTGACATAATCCATAATCCATAATCCATAATCCATAATCCAAGACCAGAACAATTACTTCTCAGATACTTTATTCCGTTCTTCCCACCTTTAGTGCAAATAGAATTTAGATTTAAATGTAAATTGTCATGTGATAGTGTTGATTAAATGGTAATGATGATCATGAACACTTTTGCTCAGAGATGATCCTTAATGTCCTGCTGCAGCTCCCATACTAATACTGATTAAAGTTTATTCTTTTTATAAGTTGAGTTTCTTCACATTACAGAACTATTAGGATATTTAAGCGATTTTGTGGATGACCTCATTCTGACATATGTGTGTTGGAGTTCACTCATAAAAAGTTATATATAAATTATAAAAATTATAATATATATATATATGTATATATTGCCTAAATGATTAGGTCACCTGACCTTTCCTGCTATATGTAGTTCTTCACCAAACTGTTACCACAAATCTGGAGGCACTCAATTGTGCAGGACTTTATCTTTAAAGGACTTTGTCTTTATTTTATAATAAAATTTGAACTTGTTCCAGCATGGCGATGCCCCTGTGCACAAAGTGAGCTTTTTGAAGATCTGGTTTACATGCTTTGGAGAAGAAGATCTCCTGCTATAGAGCTCTGATCTCATCCCTACTGAACACCTTTTTGATGAATGTGAACGCTGACTGCACCCCAGATCTCCTCACCTTCATCAGTACCTGACATTTCATAATATCCTTGTGGCTGATGAACACAAATATCCATAAGCACACTCCAAAATCTAGAGGAACATCTTCCCAGAAGAGTGGAGGAAATTAGAAGAGCACATTGAGACTGAATGTGGAATGTGATGCTTAAAAATCTCATAACATTCTTATGACCAGGTGTCCCAATACTTTTGGTAATATGGTGTATATTAAAGGCATTCTTACTTTACAACATTTACACAATTTTAACCAAGTTTGTTTTTTTGCCTCAAATATTTCAGACAGCAGTGAATGTTGTTTGATATCGCAGTCTGCTGTTACAGTCACACTGTAGAAAATTACTGGATACGCTTCACATTAAAGCGCCGTACATTTCATTTTATTATAATATAATTATGATTTCGATGATTAGTTTTATAAAGTCATAGGTTTTATGAGCTACAGTATGAGTTCACTGCACATTATATGAAATACAATTACACAATATTTGATTTCATAAATCACATGGTTTTATTTCAACATTTCTTTCAAAACTAAAGAAAATAAGTATCAGCAATAAAAGGTGTAATAAACTACAGTAAGGATTTTTCTTTATTATAAATCCGAGAAGAAGAAGAGATGACGTGAGAATCGAAAATGAAATGAACTGAATTATCAGTGAGTATCTCTGGATGGGGTTCTGTCAAGTTCTAAGTGTAAAATGTAAATATTTCATCATGCGGTATTTTCCTCTAAATGCGTCATCACTACTGTGATTATTTTTCAGACGAGAGTAGTTCTGGATTGTGTAGAAATAGAGAGAAAGAAATACAAAATGAGAAGTCTGGGCAGAAGTGTGAGCAGAAGTCTGGGCAGAAGTGTGTATATAAAGTGTAGATGGAGGAGGATATGACTCTTACAGACAGATGTTATGT
Organism: Silurus meridionalis; assembly: GCF_014805685.1. Taxonomy (NCBI): domain Eukaryota; kingdom Metazoa; phylum Chordata; class Actinopteri; order Siluriformes; family Siluridae; genus Silurus; species Silurus meridionalis. The sequence goes on along the minus strand of NC_060893.1, from coordinate 26,623,002 downwards.
AATTCTGAACCCACACCTTCAGCTGCACGTCAGTCTGCGTTTTCTTCTTCCTCTTATCTGTTTTAAAACCAAACCCAAGAGATCTGATTGAAAAAGACAGTGGACAATGTGGGTTCTGACAGTAACCATACTGCTGCTCTGCGTCGCTGCACACGCTGCAGAAGATGGTGAGTAAACCAGTTTCCTACACTCTTCATCTCTTCACCTTCATGCTGAATACTGAAATATAATCCAGACTCTTCCATCACTGATCATGAAATATCTGAGTGTGAAAAGATTGCTGATTTTGTGTGTAGGATTGATTCTTTTGTGAAAAGATGTGTAGAATTGGTTCTGGGTTTTTTTCTTAAACACATTTAGTTGTTTTTTTGTTACATCTGTAAAGATTTCAATCAGAAATCA
>NC_060893.1:26587600-26617600 GCF_014805685.1 Silurus meridionalis | reverse complement strand
CTGTAGTATGTTGTATGGTGGCAAAACTGATTAGAAGTGAACAGTAATATACATTTACACAACACACAAGATAACACTTTCAATAAAACTAACACTTACATGACCCCTAAAACCTAGGGTTAGGGGTTAAGGGTTAGGGGTTAGGGTTAAGGGTTAGGGTTCGGGGTTAAGGGTTAGGGGTTAGGGTTAAGGGTTAGGGTTATGGGTGCTATGGGTGCACCTACTGCACCCATAGTGCTACTAACCCTAACACCTGAACAGTGGAAATAAACAGCTCTGGTGATTTCCTTTATTTCTTTATTAAATGAAAGGTTTGAGAGGAGAGCAAATCTGAATTTCAGGTAATGATGAAGTGAGATACAAACACAGGAACACAAACAGACTGATCCATAATGTAAAACAAGCATGAGCGCAAAAGCAGGAAGTGTACACAAGCGACTGTATAAGACAAGACAGGAGGAAATGTGAGATAAGTGTATTACACTCACCAGCTCTTTATGTACATTCGTTAAACATCTGAGAATAAAATCATCACCCTTCAATATTGCAGTAAATTATACCAGTATCATCACTGACTTATTCCTTATAGACGCCACTAGAGGTCGCTGCTTTCTGTTTATAAACTCCAGGCCTTAATAATCCAGTGGAATGAACAGTTTAATTGTAGTGAAGTTGCTGAACTGTAAGGGATCAGTTTTAGAGTTAGGATTATATTTTAGGACTATGTTTTAGGGTTATAGTCTGGAGCTAGGTTTTAGTGTTCATGTGTGTGCTAAAAGGTGTGGTTGGTTCTTTTAATATGTGTATTCATGTGTGTAGTTGCGTGTCAAAGTTTTTCAGCAAATTGAAAAAAAAAAAATTAATTATTAATAAACATTTAGCAAATTTCTGCACAATTTGTGTGTAAACGGAATATTCACTAACACGGTCCAACCACTGAACACGCCAGTGACCTTAATTACACACTAACTGTCAGGTGGGGTGACTGGAAGAACCCAAATACAGGATGCAGACTGGAATATAATAAAGTTATTTAATTGAAGAACTAATTAAATAAAGCAAAAACACAGTCCTGGGTCTGAACACAGGCAAACTAAACTGAGCAAAGCAGACCTGAGACAAAGCCGAAGACACAAACAGTCCTACGTCCAATACAGGAAGTGGAAGCGTGTGAAGAAACTGGAAGATCCTGACACTCTATTTACTTTTCTAGGACTTTTGGCCCAATTGAAAGATTCTGAATGCATATAAAACTAATCATGTGGATTTCAAATTGTAAAAACAACACAGCATTCAATATGAACTCAGAACTCAGGGACACATCAGAACCTCACACACATGACGTTCACACGGAAGCCACCACAGTGTGTAGTTCTGTATCTCCAGTCCCAGCAGTGTGTGTGTGTGTGTGTGTGTGTGTGTGTGTGTGTGTGTGTGTGTGTGTGTGTGTGTGTGTGTGTGTGTGTGTGTGTGTGTGTGTGTGATGTCACTTCCTGCTGCTGGTTTTAAAAAGTCAAGTCCAGACGTTCTAATATCAGTTTGGTAAAGAGAATAGATGATGCATGTTCTCTGTGTAACGTGTCTCCTGCTCTGTGTCTCTATACACACAGTTCACAGCGGTGAGTAAACAACAATACACACACACACACACACACACACACACACACACACACACACACACACACTACTATCACTTTTTGTTCGTTCCATAGAGCTGCAGCTCAGACACTGGTGCAGGTTTATATTCATGAGCTCAGTGATGTTCTTCATCATTACATGGAGCCATAAATGGATGTAAAGATGTAGTGCTTTAATGAGTAAAACCTTGTAATTGTTACATTAATGTGATGGAGGAATAAAACACTTGGGGTCGTGCTGTTAGTGTAAAATAATCAACAGTCTTTCAATCAATCGACGATCAAACGAGTTAAAATATAAAGAAAAATGAACAGTAAAGATCTCAGGAAGTAAAAGATGAAGGTTTGTGAAGGTTTCTGTGTTTGTAACTGTTTAAAATTTAGTGTAGAAGCTGCGTTATTATTTTTATATTATTATTTCTGTATTTATTTTATGTTTTTACAGCTATTCCCATTCAGACACACACAGAAGGGGGGAACGTAATTCTCTTATGTACTAATGATGGTAAAGTGTCATGGAGTAAAGGAGTTCCTGAAGGGAGATGGGAAATCATCACTGCTCAACGTGGAGAAACTCCTAAAAATCACTTCCCTGATCACAGATACATGATGTTTAGTGATTTCTCCCTCTATATAAGGAATGTTTCTGTCTCAGACTCAGGGATTTACTACTGTAACACTGTTCCTGTGGTCAATCTGATCATCACTCCAGGTGAAGGTGAGTGTAACGTCTCTAACTGTGGGATTTTGTATCGTTCTCCTTTCACACAGGTGTGTTCCATGTTTCCATGGTTACAGTGGTGTGTGAGTCTTTCTCTGATTCTAACACAACACACTCCTTTTATAAGTGTAGTAAGGGTGTGTACATGCAGTGTGTGTACAGTAGTGTAGAGTCGGTTGTGTTTGAGTTTCTGCACTGAACCCTGTAGCAGTGTTTGAAGCATGAGAAGAGAACAGAGAAAATGTGTGTGTGTGGTTAATGGTGAGTGTAAATTTGGGTTATTACGTGGACGCTGAAGTCAAGTCAAGAGGCTTTTATTGTCATTTCTACTATACACAGTGGTATACAGTAAAAACGAGACAACGTTCCTCTGGAACCCTGGTGCTACACTAAACATAGAGCTACAACACAACACAGAGCTACATAAAGTGCATCGAGTGCAACCGAGTGCAAACAGTGCAGACGAAAAACAGTGCAGACAAACAACACAAGACAAGACACAAAACCAAATATAGCGCCGACCAGTAAACCTAAAAACTATACCCGGGAGAGAATATAACCAGAACAATGTAGTGCAAAAACAGCAGCAGTCAAGAGGTGCAAAAAACAGCATGTAACAGTATAATACAGTGAAAGGTGCAAAAAACAGCAGTAAGAGAGTGTGGTACAGTCAAGTATGAATAATAATAAATAAATAAATGGTGGTGGAATGGATTGAAATGAGTAATGAGTGTGTGTTAAATGTTTAGTCCAGGTTGTACAGTTCAGTAACACACATTTGTGTGTGTGTGTGTGTGTGTGTGTGTGAGTGTGTGTGAGTGTGTGTGAGTTCAGTTTCAGTTCTGTGTGTTGAGAATCCTGATGGCTTGAGAAAAGAAACTGTTGCACAGTCTTGTTGTGACGGCCCGAATGCTTCGGAACCGTTTCCCTGATGGTAGGAGGGTAAAGAGTGTGTGTGAGGGGTGTGTGTAAATTGTGTGTGACCGGTGTGTGTGGTCGTCCACAATGCTGTGTGCTTTGCGGATGCAGCGTGTGGTGTAAAAATCCATGATAGAGGGGAGAGAGACTCCGATGATCTTCTCAGCTGTCCTCACTATCCTCTGTAGGGTCTTGCGATCTGAGACGGTGCAGTTCCCAAACCAAGCAGTGATGCAGCTGCTCAGGATGCTCTCAATGGTCCCTCTGTAGAACATGGTCAGGATGGGGGGAGGGAGATGGGCTTTCCTCAGCCTTCTCAGGAAGTAGAGACGCTGCTGGGCTTTCTTCGTGATGGAGCTGGTGTTAAGTGACCAGGTGAGGTTGTCTGCCAGATGAACACCAAGGAATTTGGTGCTCTTTATGATCTCCACTGAGGATCCATCGATAGTCAGTGGAGATTGTTCGCTCTGTGCTCTCCTGAAGTCCACAAACATCTCTTAAGTTTTGTCGACGTTCAGAGACAGGTTGTTTGCTCCACACCAGGCTGTTAACCGTTGCACCTCCTCTCTGTATGCTGACTCGTCGTTCTTGCTGATTAGACCCATCACGGTCGTGTCATCGCCAAACTTGGTGATGTGGTTGTGTTTACTTAATGATTGTGTTTAATGCTGAGCTGAAGTCAATAAACAGCATTCGTACATATGAGTCCCTGTTGTCCAGGTGGGTGAGGGCCAGATGGAGGGTTGTGGAGATGGCATTATCCGTGGAACGGTTCGGACGAACGCGAACTGCATGGGGTCCAGGGAGGGTGGAAGCTGTGTCTTGATGTGCCTCATGACTAGCCTCTCGAAGCACTTCATCACGATGGGTGTGAGCGCGACGGGACGATAGTGATTGAGACAGGAGACAGTAGATTTCTTTGGCACAGGAACAATGGTCGTTGTCTTGAGGCACGTGGGAACAACGTTGCTGCTCAGGGAGATGTTGAAGATGTCAGTGAAGACATCTGCTAGCTGTTCTGCACATTCCCTGAGCACTCTGCCAGGAATGTTGTCAAGTCCAGCAGACTTCTGTGGGTTAACTCTGCATAAAGTTTTTCAGTGGGAGGAGGGATGGTCTTCTTTGCCTTCACGTTGTTCTGTACCTCAAACCGGGCGTAGAAGTCGTTCAGTGCATCTGTGAGGGATGCGTCACGGTCACAAACAGGTGATGTGGTCTTATAATTCGTGATCACCTGGATGCCCTTCCACATGCGCCGAGTGTCTCCACTGTCCTGGAAGTGGTTGTGGATTTTCTTCGCGTGTGCGCGCTTCGCCTCTCTGATGGCATGGGACAGTTTGGCCCTTGCTGTCTTTAAGGCCGCCTTGTTCTTGTTCTGAAGGCAGATTCTCTATGTTTCAGCAGTGCACGCAGTCATCCACGGCTTCTGGTTGGACCTTGACGGGCTAATTTACTTTAGAGTCTTTATTTAAACTACACCCATCCACATACACACCTACATCTACACTAAACTACACCACACACACACACACACACACACACACACACACACACACACACACACACACACACACACACACACACACAGCCCTACATCTAAACTAAACTACACCCATCCACATACACACACCTACATCTACACTAAACTACACCCATACACACACACACACACACACACACACACACACACACACACACACACACACACACACACACACACACACATCTACACTAAACTACACCCATCCACATACACACACACCTACATCTACACTAAACTACACCCATCCACATACACACACACCTACATCTACACTAAACTACACCCATCCACATACACACACACCTACATCTACACTAAACTACACCCATACACACACACACATCTACACTAAACTACACACATCCACATACACACACACCACATCTACACTAAACTACACCCATACACATATACACACACCTACATCTACACTAAACTACACGCATCCACATACACACACACCCACATCTACACTAAACTACACCCATCCACATCCACACACACCTACATCTACACTAAAATACACCCATCCACATACACACACCTACATCTACACTAAACTACACCCATCCACATACACACACACCTACATCTACACTAAACTACACCCATCCACATACACACACCTACATCTACACTAAACTACACCCATACACACACACACCACATCTACACTAAACTACACCCATCCACATATACACACACCTACATCTACACTAAACTACACGCATCCACATACACACACACACACACACACACACACACACACACACACACACACACACACACACACACACCCACATCTACACTAAACTACACACATCCACACACACACACACACACACACACACACACACACACACACACACACACACACACACACACACACACACACACATCTACACTAAACTACACCCATCCACATACACACCTACATCTACACTAAACTACACCCATCCACATACACACACCACATCTACACTAAACTACACCCATCCACATACACACACCTACATCTACACTAAACTACACCCATCCACATACACACACCTACATCTACACTAAACTACACACATCCACATACACACACACCCACATCTACACTAAACTACACCCATCCATATACACACACCTACATCTACACTAAACTACACACATCCACATACACACACACATCTACACTAAACTACACCCATCCACATCCACACACACCTACATCTACACTAAAATACACCCATCCACATACACACACACCTACATCTACACTAAACTACACCCATCCACATACACACACACCTACATCTACACTAAACTACACACATCCACATACACACACACCCACATCTACACTAAACTACACCCATCCACATATACACACACCTACATCTACACTAAACTACACACATCCACATACACACACCCACATCTACACTAAACTACACCCATCCACATACACACACACCTACATCTACACTAAACTACACCCATCCACATACACACACACTACATCTACACTAAACTACACCCATCCACATACACACACCTACATCTACACTAAACTACACCCATCCACATACACCTACATCTAAAATAAACTACACCCATCAACATACACACACCTACATTTACACTAAACTACACCCATCAACATACACACACACACCTACACCAAACTACACCCATCCACATACACACCTACATCTACACTAAACTACACCCATCCACATACACACACCTACATCTACACTAAACTACACCCATCCACATCCACACACCTACATCTACACTAAACTACACCCATCCACATACACACACACACCTACATCTACACTAAACTACTCCCATCCACATACACACACCTACATCTACACTAAACTACACCCATCCACACACACACCTGCATCTACACTAAACTACACCCATCCACACACACACACACACACACACACACACACACACACACACACACACACACACACACACACACACACACACACACACACCTACATCTACACTAAACTACACCAATCCACATACACACACACCTACATCTACACTAAACTACACTCATCCACATACACACACACCTACATCTACACTAAACTACACCCATCCACATACACACCCACCCACATCTACACTAAACTACATCCATCCACATACACACACCCACATCTACACTAAACTACACCCATCCACATACACACACACCCACATCTACACTAAACTACACCCATCCACATACACACCTACATCTAAAATAAACTACACCCATCCACATACACACACTACATCTACACTAAACTACACCCATCCACACACACACACACCTACACCAAACTACACCCATCCACATACACACACACCTACATCTACACTAAACTACACCCATCCACATACACACACCTACATCTACACTAAACTACACCCATCCACATCCACACACCGACATCTACACTAAACTACACCCATCCACATACACACACACACCTACATCTACACTAAACTACTCCCATCCACATACACACACCTACATCTACACTAAACTACACCCATCCACACACACACCTGCATCTACACTAAACTACACCCATCCACACACACACACACACACACACACACACACACACACACACACACACACACACACACACACACACACCCACATCTACACTAAACTACACCAATCCACATACACACACCTACATCTACACTAAACTACAACCCTCCACACACACACACACACACACACATCTACACTAAACTACACCCATCCACACACACATCTACATCTACACTAAACTACACCCATACACACACACACACACACACACACACACACACACACACACACACACACACACACACCCCAGTGAATTAGTATAATATGAATGTGTGTATTAGTTGTGTGATGTGACAGAAATCATATGATGGTACTTGATGTTTCTACGCTACTCGATGTGTCTGATAATGAAACATTATGGAGAATAAACAGATGATGTTCTACACAGAGATAAAGAGAAGATCTTACAGTAGTGATGAATGTGGTGAAGTTACACACGAAAAGACGTGTTTAACTTCATGCGTTACTGAGAATTCATGTTAGCGTCTATTTACATTTAGGGCACCAGCATGAATCAGGCAGGTCCTATAGGAGTTGAAAGGTGACAGGTAGAGAGAAATAAGTATTATCAAGTCTCCCTATTGTTATATAAATGTTTAAAATACTGTACAGTGTGATCAGGGTGCAGTGAATGACTTCAGCAAGACTCGCTCTGGGAACCAGAAGGTAACACAGACATGAGGGAATCTCTGGGATAAGAGACATCACCACACATCACCATCAAGAAACAGCAGTACTCAGCAGCAGCCTTGAACTTCACGACCATTGAGCCTCACCTGCATCAGCCTGAATGTTTCTTTGTAAAATGAGTACATTATTTCTCAGTTTACTGGTAAAGCCCTGCAGTGGGCCAGAGCCTGGTGTGGCTAGAGCCAGGGCAGTGCCCTAATGCAGCCTTAGGAGCCTCCAAGGTCTCCTGGACCACTACGAGACCGGGTGAAAATCGAGGAGGATGCTCACTTTAGCTTTCCTGAAACACATTCCGTGGCAGGGTTAATGGACCAGGTCTCTGTGGGAGCATGGACAGGGCAGGCACCAGGTAATGCGGTGCAATGTGCCCCGTCATGGTCAGATCCCCAGAACATCCTGTCAGGAATTTTCAGTCGAATCACTCTTATTGAATATGACAATCCTCTTTGACGGTTTCGACACAGAACGCCATGATCCATTAGAGGGGTAGTGTGTGAAACGACGCTCTGTTTTTGTGCCCCGCATACGGGTTGTCCCAGGATCTGGACAATTTAGTGTGCAGATCAGGGAAAATGCAGGCCCTGGCGTTGAGGTAGTGCTGTAGGTTGCAGAGAGCGTTCATCCAGATTACTAGCTGGGCGCTGCTTCTGCTTATCATCTGGCCAAGCCAACTTTAAGCTTGGACAGCAGCATGAGTCACTACCTCCAGGAGCTCATACACCACACACTGGGAGTTTGCTTGTCTCCATACTCTCCCCCTCCTCAGCAGAGGAAAGGCGGAGTGCAGTGCTGCTTCTACTGGGGGGAAGAAACCGCCAAACTTCATTCTTCCGGAGCAGAAAGCAAGAGCTGGACCCGGCAGGTGAGGTGGGAGAAATGGGCAATTACCACTTACAAGAAGGGGACAAACACACAGAGAGCGCTTCCTGAACAAGCTGAAGCTGGTGCTGGCTTCACTCTATATGCGTTTTAAACTTCCTGATTACACATATTATTTCAGAGCGTGGACAACGCGGTAGCATTCCCAAAGCGTTATGCCTGCTGCACGAACTTCAGATGCCTGCTCCAGCCTGCTCCTTGGTATCTTTTACCAGAACCCAGCCACCTGCCTTGGTCATCCATGGAGGCCCCACCTTGTTGTTGTACTTTCTGAGTTTCAGAGGCCGACGGAGAGATCTGAAGTACCTGATTAACTGGGAATGTTATGAACCATTCTGCCTCCACTTTTCCCTGTCACAGACCTCTTTGTTCTACATGATTTGGATTCTGCCTGTCCTCTGACTCTCTGTCTGATGATATTTGGATAGATGCACTGTTTTTCTGACTGTGTCTCTCCTATACTCTATGTGAATCTGTATTTGTAATTTTGGACTATTTTTTTAAACTGTGTTTTTGCTCTGCCCTCTATGGTCCTGTTCTCCAATATTTAGATTTCTGGCCTGTTTGTGATTCTTGAACTGTGTCTTCTGAGCAGTTATAATTTAACAGTTTAAACTGTTTGCTTGCCTGCTGTGTTCATTAAAGAGACTGCCTAAGGCTACTCTGATTATGTCCTGCATTTGGGTCCCGCCTGAGGCATCCTGACAAACTGAAGCTTATTTATGCACTAACTAGAACATCCAGATAGTAAGGCATTATAATCATCCAATTTAGATGTAACAGAAGCACAAGCTAGTTTATCAAGCTAGTTGAAAGGTAAAAGGTGATCCTGATAATATTATTCACATAAGACTCAAAGGAAAGACTCGGGTCAATAATCACACCAAGGTCTTTGACTGCTGTACAAACTGAGACAAAAACACCATCCAGAGATGCTACAGAATCAGAAAGTTTACTTCTAGCTGCATGTGGTTCTAGTAAAAGTTAAATAGTTCATTAAATAAGTTAAAATTAATAAAATTAGGAAGTAATTATTGTTGTGAATAAAATGAACCACAGTCTTAGAAAAATCTCTGAATCTGTAGTCTCCCATTCTGTTGATGGACTACATGCAAAATGTGTCACTTTTTAGTTTGTTGTTAGTTTAACCACTGAATAACCACAAGGCCAGCACTCATCGCTGTTGACACTCATCCTAATGTCATGTCTCATGTTCACTCTCACAACATATTTACAGCTACATTGTTCTAAACTTCAATGTTCAATTTATTTTCAAGCAGTTACCAAAATCTGTAGACATTTTCCCTAACCAGAGCCCACGGCAGCAATGTGAGCAATGAATTCCTTATGCTGATTTTTACATGTAAAGTGCTTTAGCAGGCGACTTGTACTGTAGGAACATGGTGTAGAACCCAGAATCTTCCAGACTGAAGATGCTGAATTGCCTGCACCTGTTAAGGAGGATATTTAAAGCCAGACTTCGGCCTGTTCTTCAATGTAGCTTTGGGGTTTTTACTCTGAGTTTGGGTTCATATTCGATGGTCAGGTTACAGGAATATGTCCAGATCTCTGTCCTGTCTGTAAAATGACAGCTGACACTAGTATTATGTCAAACAGTACTAACTGCTTTTAGATGTTGGTCCTGAAAGATGAGTATATAAGTAAAATACCACATTTTCATACGCTGCAGTTTTTGCCCATGTGGTGCAGCCTTATCTGTGCGCATATCACCATGATATATTTACTATCATAACAAGGTTTATAGACTTTAAAAACTCTCTAATGATGATGGACCTGCTATTGAGTAATTAATTTCACTGTGGTGTCTGACCAGGGTTTGTAGAACAGGCAGGGGCAGTAAGGTTTAAAGGATTTTATCTTTGATGGATGTAGAACAGAAGGACACTGTTTGCTGCACATTTGCAAACATATTGGGCCACTAAAACGTGTCCCATAGCAGTTGATAAGTGCTCCGAGTTGTTCCTGGGTTTGATGTGACTACCGTGATGTGTTCCTTATTGATGAGCTTTGTTTGCAGGTTGGTTGGTACATCCGGCTTGTGGGGCTAGGGGGCCACGAACAGGGAATCTGCTGTGTGTGTGTGTGTGTGTGTGTGTTGGTGTTTACAAGGAATTTCATGTTAGCTTTTTATTGTATGGTGGATTTTCACACATTCTAAATATTAACTTCAGCTTGTCGTGTTAAAACCACTGAGCAACGTCCTCTCTCACGTCCTCTGTAACCACATGTTTGCAGCTGCTCTGTTCTCCTGCAAAACAGAATTCTGTGTCTGACTCCATTTCCCAGAATGCTGCTCTGACTACAAACATGGCTGCCGTGGTCTCAATCAGCCTTCAACATGAGATAAACACTCACTGCACAGTGAAATATTCGTTCAGCTCTCTTTCTTATTTCAAATTCTTGAGTGTATCTAGTGGAGTTTTTTTTTGCATAGAATTGAGAGTGTGATTATTCTACACTGATTTATTTTCCCATGTGCTGTAAAAGTGAAGAAATGTAGAGATTAGAAGTTGATTGTTGTTACTGAGACATGAGACACTGAGAGTTTCTTTATTTCTCTGCAGGTAACCAGAAGAATCCACCAGAAGAGGTTTTCTGTCTGCCTCTACATCCATGACTACAAACAAACACACACACACACACACACACACACACACACACACACACACATGCTCCTACCTGCCTGCCTGCAAGTCCCTGAACCGAGTGGTCTACAAACATGGCTGCTGAAAGACTCCAGCACCCAGCAATCATCTCCATCTCTCTCATGTTTATGTTCACCATCAGTCTGAAGACACACACACCTAAACATTGTTACCCCAAATCTCACAGTATCTCAGTCACAGTATCTACAGACAATCATTCCATCATTACATTGTGAAATATACACTCAGTATCTTGTACCTGCAAAACCAAACCATCTGTTACTCTGCTCTAATGTTCATGATCATGATGATGTATCTGATTATATGGTTATATCTTTGTCTTTTGCTCAGTTAACTCTGCTTCCACATCATCTGACTTCTGCCTGTATTTTGACTTTATTTGCCTTCACAAATAAAAATGCTGCCAGAGAAATAAAACATTCAAAACTCTGTGAATATCTTCAGCTTCATCATTAAATATACAACATCAAGATCCTCCTAAACATCAGAGCATGAATGCAGAACCCTCGATCCTTTCTAACATGAATATTCTATATTAGTGACCTCATTACTGACACCTTACCTGTAGACTCCAGTAGAGGGTGCTGTTCACCTTGTTGCTGTTTATAAACTCTAGGCCATTATGAAGTTCAGTGGAACGAACAATGTTTAATTGTAGTGACGCACTGATCTCCAGACTCTCATGGAAGGAGCTGTGTTTGAAAATGGATTATTATTAATATTAAATATTAAACCCTTCGTTTTATAGTGCTGGACTTTTCATCAGGATTGAAGTTCAGTACAGCAGGATTCAGAGATGCAGTTTGTGTTTCTCCTACACAGTGTGCATTATATTCATCACCTTTCTATAAAATATCAAGTATCTTGAACCTCCTTGTTCATCTTTTTTTTAACTGCTGTATAAATTTAGTGCCAAACTAAACAAAAATAACAGAAGATGTAGAAACTGTTCACTGATTAACTTCATATTCAGGTGTCTGTGTGGATAAACTGCACTCAGCTGTGAATTGAATTACAGAGTGTGTGATGACATTTACCCCTGAACCCACCCACAAAACCCCATAAAAGCACAAAGGGAACTGAAAGAGGACAAAACTGTGACTGAACAGTGAAACATCTCACTGATCTCCATGTTCATCCAGGAATGTGTTCCTCTGCATAATTCTTGCACCTTCATTAAGTAGGCAGATGATACCACAGTGGGTGTTCAGATCAGCAACAATGACAAATCAGCTACAGAAATCCACAGACCAAAGAGTTTATCGAAACCAGGTGATACACTCAATTGGCTCCAAGAATTCAAAGATTAGATGATATAACTTTCTAATATTAAATTCTGATAAGATGGAGATTTTGCTCATCGGCCCAAAAACCAGTACACAGAAGCTCCAGCATCTCAACCTGCATTTAGAAGGATGTTCTGTAACTACTAGTTCAACGGTAAAAGACCTGGGAGTTATTTTAGACTCCAAATGGTCTTTTAAAAATCACATCAACCATATTACAAAAACAGCTTCTTCCACCTTAGAAATATTGCTAAGCTAAGAAACATGTTGTCCATATCTGATGCAGAGAAGCTCGTCCATGTGTTCATGACCTCCAGACTGGACTATTGTAATGCATTACTAGGTGGATGTCCTGCATCATTAATAAACAAGCTACAGTTTGTCCAAAATGCAGCAGTCAGAGTTCCCACAAGGTTGAGAAAATATCATCATATAACCCCAATCTTCTCATCCCTACACTGGCTACCTGTTAAGTTTCAAATCCACTACAAACTACTGCTTCTTACCTACAAAACACTAGATGGTTTATCTCCATGTATCTCTCCAGTCTTCTAACACGCTACAATCCATCACGCTCCTTCAGATCTCAAAACTCTGAACTTCTAGTAGTTCCTAGAATAGCAAAGTCCACTAAAGGTGGTAGAACATTCTCACATTTAGAGTCAAAATTCAAGAAGCTTTTATTGTCATTTCAACCATATATAGCTGATGCAGTACACAGTGAAATAAAACAACGTTCCTCCTGAACCCAGGTGCTACATAAAACAACATAAAACAACAGTCACAGAACAGAAGAACACAGGGCCATGAACTAAGATCCTCGCCACATAAAGTGCATGTGTGCAACTGGTGCAAACAGTGCAAAAGACAACACAAGACAGTGCAAGACAACACAGGACAGTGCAGGACAATACACAATACACAAAATATAAAAATAAAAACAGCAATAGCTCCGCCAGTAAAACCTGTCGTGATAGAATAAGGTGCACAGTAGCAGAAAAATGTAAACAGAATTGTGCAATTCAACAATAGCAGCAATAAAAAAAAACTGAACAGTGACCAAAGGATTTGGACAGAATATTGTGCAAAAAGAGCAAGTCCCGGAAGATCAGCAACAAACGGCATGTAAACATTTTGCGATAATGAATGAAAGCTGGGAATGAGTCCTGTTGTACAGATCAGTCACACAGCTGTGTGTAAGTTTGTGTGTGAGTGTGTGTGTGTGTGTGAGAGAGAGTTCAGTTCAGATGTTTGTTGAGGAGCCTGATGGCTTGCGGGAAAAAACTGTTGCACAGTCTTGATGTGGCGGCCCGAATGCTGCGGGTGTGTGTGGTCATCCACAATGCTGTTTGCTTTGCGGATGCAGCGTGTGGTGTAAATGTCCATAATAGAGGGAAGAGAGACTCAGATGATCTTCTCAGCTGTCCTCACTATCCTCTGTAGGGTCTTGCGATCCAAGACGGTGCAATTCCCAAACCAGGCAGTGATGCAGCTGCTCAAGATGCTCTCGATGGTCCCTCTGTAGAACATGGTCAGGATGGGGGGAGGAAGGTGAGCTTTCCTTAGCCTTCTCAGGAAGTAGAGACACTGCTGGGCTTTCTTGGTGATGGAGCTGGTGTTAAGTGACCAGGTGAGGTTGTCCGCCCGATGAACACCAAGGAATTTGGTGCTCTTGACGATCTCCACTGAAGATCCATCGATGATCAGTGGAGAATGGTCACTCTGTGCTCTCCTGAAGTCAACAACCATCTCTTTAGTTTTGTCGACGTTCAGAGATAGGTTGTTGGCTCCACACCAGGCTGTTAACCGTTGCACCTCCTCTCTGTATGCTGACTCATCGTTCTTGCTGATTAGACCCACCACGGTCGTGTCATCGGCAAACTTGATGATATGATTCGAGCTGTGCGTTGGTGCACAGTCGTGAGTCAGCAGAGTGAACAGCAGTGGACTAAGCACACAGCCCTGAGGGGTCCCGTCTGTGGAGCGGTTTGGATACGCGAACTGCATGGGGTCTTGTGCGGGTGGGAGCTGGGTCTTAATGTGCCTCATGACAAGCCTCTCGAAGCACTTCATCATGATGGGTGTGAGTGCAACGGGACGATAGTCATGGAGGCAGGAGACAGAAGACCTCTTCATCACAGGAATGATGGTCGTCGTCTTGAGGCACGTAGGAACAGTGGCGCTGCTCACATGCCACATGCGCCAGGTGTCTCCACTGTCCTGGAAGTGGCCATGGATTCTCTTGGCGTGTGTGCCCTTCGCCTCTCTGATAGCACGGGACAGTTTGGCTCTTGCTGTTTTTAAGGCCGTCTTGTCCCCTGCTCTGAAGGCGGAGTCTCTTGTTTTTAGCAGAGCACGCACCTTGCCGGTCATCCATGGCTTCTGGTTGGAGCGTGTAGTGATGGTCTTGGAGATGGTCACGTCATCAATGCACTTGCCGATGTAGCTGGTCACTGTTGATGTGTACTTCTCCGAGTTGATGAAATCGCCATTGGTTGCAGCTTCCCTGAACATGTCCCAGTCAGTGCATTCAAACCAGTCCTGGAGAGCAGACATGAATCCTGCTGGCCAGGTTCTCACTTGTTTTCGAGCTGGTCTTGAACACCTGCTGAGTGGTCTGTATGCTGGGATCAGCATAACAGAGATGTGGTCTGAGTACCCGAGGTGGGGGCGGGGCTTCGCCCGGTATGCGCCCCGGATGTTTGTGTAAACAACATCCAGCGTGTTTTCTCCTCTGGTTGCAAAGTCCACATTCTGATAGAATTTGGGAAGCACAATACTGAGATTTGCGTGATAATTTAATAATAATTTTAGCTCCTAAACTCTGGAACAGTCTTCCTGACAGTGTTCGGGGCTCAGACACACTCTCCCAGTTTAAGTGCAGATTAAAGATGTATGTTTTTAGTGAGGTCTACACATAACACACATCACATCATAACCTTGTGCTCCAGAAAATCTGATCACATGCACATTATCAACTTGTGCTGTTAATATCATGAACAGCAGCTACGCTAATTCCTCTCCACTGCTTCTCTTTCTCACCCCATCCAGAGGCATCCTGAGGTTGGCCAGCTCCAGTCACGTCCCACCTCATGAAGATTATGGACCTTTTGAAAAAGTAGATTCTGACCCCGCAAACATCCCGAACCATCTAGAGACGTACCAGTGCCAATTGGATCTCACTTCATGTGGAGTTTGGACACTGGACCTCCTTGACTGTTTATAGGCTCTGGCATGGAGAAGCTGGTGTTGGATCTGTGATGATCACAAATGTTGAGCTATTTTATGAGTTGCTCAGTAGCTCCTAGTTGTATAACCACAAATGACTGTAAAAGACTGTAGAAAGAACATTACTCATACTTTTTGGCGGCGATCACGAAAGTTCATCTGTTTTCTGAGGTTTTAATGAACTTTTACCACTGCATCAATGAGGGCATCCTGATCCAGTCTGATTGTGGTCTTGTGAATGACAATGAATAGCAATAACTTATTTCTCAAGCTTTCATCCTCATGTCATCTAAGGGTGTTTTTCCTTGCCCCAGTAGCCATGGCTGTTCATCAGGGATAAATACACACCGTTCACCTTAACTCTGTAAAGCTGCTTTGAGACAATTTCTGTTGTGAAAAGCGCTATAGAAATAAACTTGACTTGATTTGATTTCTTGCCAATCCAATGAAACTTGTCTGCAATTCAAAACATGTTTAGACAGCTTCCCTTCAAATTCCACATTTTCCTGCCCACCCTGCCCTATAAAGGATGTCGTTCTCACCATCCTTGCCAACGTCACTTCCATGGACCCACAGGAAGTGGCAGAGCTTCCTTAGATTGCCCACCTTGCGGAAAGGAGGTTTTGCATGTCATTAGCAGAACATTAGACTGGGGGTTAAAGCTGTGGGGTGGCTGGGGCTCTGTCAGAATCTTTTTTTTCCCCTCTTGTTGTTTTTCCTGCTCTCCCAAATTTCCAGTCCAAAATTGGACGCTGGCCGTCACGGGTGAGGTGACGTAATTACCAGAAAGTATAAACCGCACATGGAGTGAAGCCAGCACCAGCTTTTGTTTGTTCACGAATCGCTCTGTGTGTATGTGTTGAATTGTCTGTCATTTGTTCGTCAGAAAAAAAATCCTGGGAGCGGAGCACGCTAAGTCGTTTCTCGAGAAAGCCGGCTGAATGTCAATGCCATTGCTTTGCTCCTGAGTGGCACTCTCCGAGGGTTCTGGCTCTGCTCTTGCTGAGGCAGACCAACGCAGCTCCAGTTCCCGTAAGAGACTCTTTGACTTGCTGTTTCTTAGGTTTTTTGCCATTTACGCAAGAGAGACTTCAGAGGGATTTTGTTGAGGCATTAACTGTTATTAGTTATCCAAATATACCAAATGAAAATAGTTTATTTTTGTTGTGATGTGCACTGCATAATTAGTTTGATTTAATTGTTCCAGCCTTCTAGTGTTAGTCTAGCACTTTGTTACTCCTAATGTTTCTTTTTTCTTGTTTTGCTTTCAAATAAAGTTCTGCATAAGCATCTGCCACCTGCTCTAATGGATCTACCATGTAACAGAACCAGGAGGTTCAGGGCCAGTTAACACCCATAGCTTTCTGATTTATTTGTTCTACATAATAATATTTAGTTGCACTTGTTGATTTTGCAAAATGCTACTCTTCCCTAACCTGCATTTGGTTGCTGTGTACGTGTACAATCCAATGACCTCTAATCTATTTAACCCTGTTGTGTGTTAAGTGTTACAGCAATCAACGTGTTTCCATAGACACACACTGACTCCTCCTTCTTTTATTGATCACCTGGTCATAATTCATTTTACATTTACAGCATTTTGCAGACATCCTTATCCTGAGGGAGTAACACAAGAGGTGAAGGTTAGGGGCCTTTCTCAGGGGCCCAGAAGCAGCACATTGGTGTTGATGATATTTGATCTCAAAACCTTTCCATCAGAAGACCAAAGTAACTGTAACTAATCTAAAGAAGTCATTTAAATTGTAATCTGTGAACAAAATTGAGCTTCAAGTAACAGTTTTCTGGAATTTATACAAACTCAGGATTATTAATTGCTCGTTAAAACTATGACATGAGGTTCAGACTGCGGTGTGTATTTCTGTATCTCCAGTCCCAGCAGTGTGTGTATGGGAGTGTGTGTGTGTGTGTGATGTCACTTCCTGCTGCTGGTTTGAAAAGTCAAGTCCAGACGTTCTGATATCAGTTTGGTAAAGAGAATAGATGATGCATGTTCTCTGTGTAACGTGTCTCCTGCTCTGTGTCTCTGTACACACAGTTCACAGCGGTGAGTAAACCACAATACACACACACACACACACATATACACACACACACACACAGTACGATCATTGGTGCAGGTTTATATTCATGTGCTTGCTAGGATACCTTATCGTTTCCATAGTAACTGCTCGTTCACAGGGATGTGGACAGAGCACGCTCCATGTGAGATGAGGGAATACGTGTGTAATTGTTCATATGGTGAAGTTTTCTGAGAGATGCGAGTGTTTAGAGCTGATATGATGGAAGTGAGAACCGGAACAAAACTCGTCTCGGTGAAGTTCCACATCATTACATGTAAATATAAATGGATAAATAGTATGATGTAGTGCTTTAATGAGTTTAATGATTAAGGATGGGGGTGATGTTGGGGATTAGAACATGAACACTAATGTGCTTTATTTTAGATGCTTGGTTTCATTTACGCAATTTAAAACCGAGTGAAAACATCACCACACAAATCTACACTAAACCACACACACAGACACACACACACACACATCTACAGCAAACTACGTGCAAACACACACACACACACACACACACACACACACACACACTTACACCCCAGTGAATTAGTATAATATGAATGTGTGTATTAGTTGTGTGATGTGACAGAAATCATATGATGGTACTTGATGTTTCTACGCTACACGATGTGTCTGATAATGAAACATTATGGAGAATAAACAGATGATGTTCTACACAGAGATGAAGAGAAGTTCTTACAGTAGTGATGAATGTGGTGTGTGTTGTTTGTCCACTGAAATCAAATCCTCCCACTGGAGAGAGTTTGTGATCGTGTCCTGCAGGATTGCAGTCCTGATCACAGCCACACACCAAAACCTGTTCATGTGTGTATGGGATTCCATCACTTCATCTGTTCTTTCACAGTAATGGATTCATGTTTACTTCCATCCCTACAGAGAATGAAAACAAGTTCACACAGGCAACTCTGAAAAGTCCAACTTACACCAGGCTGAGTGACCGTGAACATGGAGCTTCTCAAACCACCATTTCCAACCCCAGTGTACGGGGAAATGAGGGATCATCAGGTAGCAGGTCTACAGGTGGGAAAGAGACACAGAGACACCAGGAAACCTTTCACGATTTCAGAAAAACATATTTTATTTCTTCTGTCCTGAAAAATACAATAAACTGTGATCACACTATCAGTGAATTCACATCTGGAATAAAGTCTCATGTATGTGGTAGAGGGAAGATAGATCATTACTCCAGATGTGTTACTGCACCACAGCATGAAGCAGCTACTCCAAAAACTTTGTGTTTAATAAAACGATCTGTTGTTCTGCTGATGTTCTACATGCAGGATGTGTGAGAGTTTAACACTTTATTTATCTTAAATACCACTGAATAACCACAATCCCAGCGCTTATCACTGTTCACACTCGTCATCATGTCCTGCCTCATGTTCACTCTCACAACATCTTCACATCTACAGTGTTCTGTTTGTATGCACTCGCGTTGATACGTTTTTATTTCAGTACCAACACCTTCTTCACAGGGACACAATGAAGGAGTCTGAGGGTACAGAGTTTAGAGCAGATATAAAGAAATAGAAGTGAGAACAGGAACAAACTCGTCTCAGTGACGTTCCACATCATTACATGTAACTATAAATGGATAAAAAGTGTGTTGTAGCGCTTTAATGAGTTGTTACATTAATGTGGTGGAGGAATAAAACACTTGGGGTCGTGATGTTACTGTAAAATAATCAACAGTGACTGATTTAAAATAATGATTCATTTATAAAATAATTAATACAAATATTGAAAAGAAACCTAAAGATCTCAGGAAGTAAAAGACATGAAGGTTTTGTGTTTTTGTGAAGGTTCCTGTGTTTGTGATTGTTTATAATTTAGTGTAGAAGCTGCAGATGGTTGCTATGGTGATGTTCCTGCATTATGATCTAATTTCTATATATTTTATGTTTTTACAGCTATTCGCATTCAGACACACACAGAAGGGAGTGATGTGGTATTCTACTGTAATAATGATGGTAAAGTGATGTGGAGTAAAGGAGTTCCTGAAGGGAGAAGTGAAATCATCACTGCTCAACGTGGAGAAACTCCTAAAAAACTCCACCCAGATCCTGATAACAGATTCATGATGTTAAGTGATTTCTCCCTCTATATAAGGAACGTTTCTGTCTCAGACTCGGGGATTTACTACTGTAACGCTGTTCCTGTGGTCAATCTGATCATCACTCCAGTAGAAGGTGAGTGTAACGTCTCTAACTGTGGGATTTTGTATCGTTCTCCTTTCACACAGGTGTGTTCCATGTTTCCATGGTTACAGTGGTGTGTGAGTCTTTCTCTGATTCTAACACAACACACTCCTGTTATAAGTGTAGTGAGAGTGTGTACATGCAGTGTGTGTACAGTAGTGTAGAGTCGGTTGTGCTTGACTTTCTGCACTGAACTCTGAAGCAGTGTGTGAAGCAGGAGAAGAGAACAGAGGAAATGTGTGTGTGGTTAATGTCGGGGGTTCATGTGGTTGATGTGACTAACTGCTGAACTTCATGTAGACAAGAAAAATAAAACAAATACAAAAGAAAAGTGCAGATAAAGAAACAGAGACAATGCAATGAAGATAACTTTCACCCGGTAACATACATAAATAAGAGTAAAATAAAGAAGGAGTTCAGAATGTAACAACTTTTAAACATCATGATGCATATTAATAATATAAATACAATTTACTTATATAAAATCTATAAGAACTGTGGTGCAGTAGATTGGGGAAGAGGTAAACATTAAGAGTTAGGAAGAGTTAATTACAGTAAATTCTGATGTCTAATTACATGTGGAAATAACAGTTTTAACAAATAATTGCAGTAAAATACTACATGATCTGAGAGCAGCAGTACAGCTGAAGGCAAAAGGCTGCTCATTAGAACGCAACAGTGCAGACGTCTGTAACATTTTGATGATAGGTGATGTCCTTCATAATACTTCTCACACTTTAAAGTCTTTTAAGACTTTAAAGGCTCCATTTCTACCACACGGTGATAAAGTGTGAAAACTGCTTGAGCTTTTTTCACTGTCCTCAGAACAATAGAGGGGCGAGTGAGAAGCTTTTGAGTTTCCAAGAAAGGTCAGAGAAATGAACACCCACAAACATGACTACTAAAGAAAGAGGTGTGTTTGTGGCTCCTCACTGACGTCTGACAGCAGTTTCCTGATTTTCTCTGTGCTAAAGGCAGGGTCGTGTCAGGTTGGCCCAGATTGATGAGAGCAGGAACGTGTAGGCTGGAACTGATGTTGTAGTGAGGAGTCTGGGAAATGCAGTGATTTATTTGGTGTGATTTAAATCACCAGCGATAATAAGGGGCCAGCTGGATGTTCTGCTGTAGCTTACTGATGTTAGCTAAGAATTCTTTCACCAATAATTTAACATTAGCATTCAGACAGACATACACAGCAGTCACACATTATCTGTTTATTCCCAATAATGATTTCATGTTCACTACCATCCCTACAGAGAATGTAAGTAAGACAACAATGACAAGTCCAACATCCAGCACCAGAGCAAATCACTCTGAAAACCACTCTACTCAAATCATCAGTTTTAACTCCACTGTACAAGAATCTGAAGGAACTTCAAGTACTTTAGGTGAGTATGAGATCCAGTATTACTTTGGAAAATCATACAAAATTATACATGAGTTGATAAAATCCATGAATTTTGTCAGAGAACTATATATTCAGATCACAGTAGAGATGTGATGATTGTAGAGGAGCTTACAGATGAGAGAGGACCAGTGTCTCAAAGCACTTGGTGATGATGGAGGGTGTGGGTGGGGGACTGGACAAAAGTTGTTGAATATTGTGGCATTACAGTGTTATGGTACTTTCACAATTTTGAAAAAGGTCAAGCATTTGTTTGGTGTAACTAAGTTGCATATATCTGTAAAATCCCTGGTTAGTTGTGCTAAAGCCATTAGCAGCCTTGTGTGCATTCAACCTGCTCAGGATGATGGTGGAGAAGAAGAGCTGGGGTCATGTGGAATCTCAGCTTTGGTATAAGCTTCTGAATTTTTCTGGTATAAACCAGCATAGCATGTGTAGAACTCCCTGAGAAATGAGCTGTTACTTACGGTGGGCTAGGTTCTCCCACATTTATAGTCAGTGAGAATCTGGATGCCTTGCAACATAGATCCAATATCAGAGGTGTTCAAATTGTCCTTTCTCCAGCTTAACTTGCAATTTTATCTTTGCATTCTTTGATCGAGTATGTGTTTAGAAAATATTATCTGTTTATTCCCAAATAAAGGATTCATGTTCACTACCATCCACACAGAGAATGTAAGGACCATCACACAGACTCCGACAACCAGCACCAGCGTGAATGGCAGTGAACCTGAAGCTACTCAAACCAGCAGTTCCAACTCCATTGTACAAAACCGTAAAGGACCTTCAGTTGTCACAACTACACGTGAGTATGAGATCCAGTATGACTTTTTGTAAAGCATATAAATACACCTCTGATGGAGAAGGAGAGCTGGGGGTCCTGTGAAATCTCCACATGAGAAAGTGCTGAACTCCTCCAGCAATGTGCTGTTACTCGCTGTGGGCACGGTGGTCGAGGCACTTTATAGTTGTTGAGAAACTGGTGGCTTTACCACATACATCAACGAGCAGAGTGTTAAAATTGTCTTCTATCTGCAGTTTATTGTTGTACTTGGCATTTCACATTCATCACTTCAGGTTGGTCCTGGATGAAGTGTAAGCTTCCTATTTCATTCCCAAACTCTCATGCCTTCAGTAGGTGATGGACTTTTCTATTCATCCAATGTTTCTGATTGGATTATTTTGATCTGTCTTAAGAGTCGTGACTGATTTAATATATTTGTTTATATTGAGAAGAATAAAGTTTTGTGTAGATGGTAAAAAAGTACCAAATAATCTGAGAGTTCAGCGTCAGTACAGCTGAAGGCAAAAGGCTTCTCATGAGAATGCATCAGTGCAGATGTAATCCTTCTCACACTTTAAAGTCTGGGCTCCATTTCTACCACACAGTGATAAAGTGTGAAAACTGCTATGAAAGAGGATTAAAATGAGCTTTTTTCAGTGTCCTCAGAACCACAGAGGGGCGAGTGTAAAGGTGTTGAGTTTCCAAGAAAGGTCAGAGAAGCAAACACCCACAAACATGATTACTGAAGAAAAAGGCGTCCTTTACTGTCGTCTGACGTCAGTTTCTTGGTTTTCTCTGTGCTAAAGGCAGGGTGGAACTGATGTTGTAGTGAAGAGTCTGCTCACCTTTTCACTGTGGTGGCGGATGAGGACTTTGGAAGCTTCAGTCATGTTGATGTGATCCATAGTATTGTTGCACAGGACACACTTAGAAAAAAAAATCTGGGAAATGCAATGATTTATTTGGTGTGATTTAAATCACCAGCGATAATAAGGGGCCAGCTGGATGTTCTGCTGTAGCTTGCTGATGTTAGCTAAGAATTCTTTCACCAATAATTTAACATGAGCATTCAGACAGACATACACAGCAGTCACACATTATCTGTTTATTCCCAATAATGATTTTATGTTCACTACCATCCCTACAGGGAATGTAAGTAAGACAACAATGACAACTCCAACATCCAGCACCAGAGCAAATCACTCTGAACATCTGTCTACTCAAATCATCAGTTTTAACTCCACTGTACAAGAATCTGAAGGAACTTCAAGTACTTTAGGTGAGTATGAGATCCAGTATTACTTTGGAAAATCATACAAAATTATACATGAGTTAATAAAATCCATGAATTTTGTCAGAAAACTATATATTCAGATCACAGTAGAGATGTGATGATTGTAGAGGAGCTTACAGATGAGAGAGGACCAGTGTTCCAAAGCACTTGGTGATGATGGAGGGTGTGGGTGGGGGACTGGACAAGAGTTGTTGAATATTGTGGCATTACAGTGTTATGGTACTTTCACAATTTTGAAAAAGGTCAAGCATTTGTTTGGTGTAACTAAGTTGCATATATCTGTAAAATCCCTGGTTAGTTGTGCTAAAGCCATTAGCAGCCTTGTGTGCATTCAACCTGCTCAGGATGATGGTGGAGAAGAAGAGCTGGGGTCATGTGGAATCTCAGCTTTGGTATAAGCTCTTGAATTTTTCTGGTATAAACCAGCATAGCATGTGTAGAACTCCCTG
Organism: Silurus meridionalis; assembly: GCF_014805685.1. Taxonomy (NCBI): domain Eukaryota; kingdom Metazoa; phylum Chordata; class Actinopteri; order Siluriformes; family Siluridae; genus Silurus; species Silurus meridionalis. The sequence continues at coordinate 26,593,150 of NC_060893.1, read as the reverse complement.
AGAAATGAGCTGTTACTTACGGTGGGCTAGGTTCTCCCACATTTATAGTCAGTGAGAATCTGGATGCCTTGCAACATAGATCCAGGGTCAGAGGTGTTCAAATTGTCCTTTCTCCAGCTTAACTTGCAATTTTATCTTTGCATTCTTTGATCGAGTATGTGTTTAGAAAATATTATCTGTTTATTCCCAAATAAAGGATTCATGTTCACTACCATCCACACAGAGAATGTAAGGACCATTACACAGACTCTGACAACCAGCACCAGCGTGAATGGCAGTGAACCTGAAGCTACTCAAACCAGCAGTTCCAACTCCATTGTACAAAACCGTAAAGGACCTTCAGTTGTCACGACTACACGTGAGTATGAGATCCAGTAGGACTTTTTGTAAAGCATATAAATACACCTCTGATGGAGAAGGAGAGCTGGGGGTCCTGTGAAATCTCCACATGAGAAAGTGCTGAACTCCTCCAGCAATGTGCTGTTACTCGCTGTGGGCACGGTGGTCCAGGCAGTTTATAGTTGTTGAGAAACTGGTGGCTTTACCACATACATCAAGGACCAGTGTGTTAAAATTGTCTTCTATCTGCAGTTTATTGTTGTACTTGTCATTTCACATTCATCACTTCAGGTTGGTCCTGGATGAAGTGTAAGCTTCCCATTTCATTCCCAAACTCTCATGCCTTCAGTAGGTGATGGACTTTTCTATTCATCCAAGGTTTCTGATTGGATTATTTTGATCTGTCTTAAGGGTCGTGACTGATTTAATATATTTGTTTATATTGAGAAGAACAAAGTTTTGTGTAGATGGTAAAAAAGTACCAAATGATCTGAGAGTTCAGCATCAGTACAGCTGAAGGCAAAAGGCTTCTCATGAGAATGCATCAGTGCAGATGTAATCCTTCTCACACGTTAAAGTCTGGGCTCCATTTCTACCACACAGTGATAAAGTGTGAAAACTGCTATGAAAGAGGATTAAAATTAGCTTTTTTCAGTGTCCTCAGAACCACAGAGGGGCGAGTGTAAAGGTGTTGAGTTTCCAAGAAAGGTCAGAGAAGCAAACACCCACAAACATGATTACTGAAAGAAAGAGGTGTGTTTGTGGCTCTTTACTGTCGTCTGACGTCAGTTTCTTGGTTTTCTCTGTGCTAAAGGCAGGGTGGAACTGATGTTGTAGTGAAGAGTCTGCTCACCTTTTCACTGTGGTGGCGGATGAGGACTTTGGAAGCTTCAGTCATGTTGATGTGATCCATAGTATTGTTGCACAGGACACACTTAGAAAAAAAAATCTGGGAAATGCAGTGATTTATTTGGTGTGATTTAAATCACCAGCGATAATAAGGGGCCAGCTGGATGTTCCGCTGTAGCTTGCTGATGTTAGCTAAGAATTCTTTCACCAATAATTTAACATGAGCATTCAGACAGACATACACAGCAGTCACACATTATCTGTTTATTTCCAATAATGATTTCATGTTCACTACCATCCCTACAGAGAATTTAAGTAAGACAGTAGAGATGTGATGGTTGTAGAGGAGCTTACAGATAAGAGAGGACCAGTATCTTAAAGCACTTGGTGATGATGGAGGGTGTGGGTGGGGGACTGGACAAGAATTGTTAAATATTGTAGCATTACAGTGTTATGGTACTTTCACAATATTGGTGGTTTTGGAAAAGGTCAAGCATTTGTTTGGTGTAACTAATTTGCATATATCTGTGAAAGTCCTGGTTAGTTGTGCCAAAGCCATTAGAGCCTGCAGCCTTGTGTACATTCAACCTGTTTAGGATGATGGTGCAGAAGAAGAGCTGGGGTCATGTGGAATCTCATCTTTGGCAGAGCAAATTCTTAACTCCCCGAGGAATGAGCTGTTACTTACGGTGGACTAGAATCTCCCACACTTATAGTCAGTGAGAACCTGGATGCCTTGCAACATTCATCCAGGGTCAGAGGTGTTCAAATTGTCTTCTATCTCCAGCTTATACTTGCCAGAGCAATGTAGACTAGACAATGGCCGAGTTAAAAAAATGAATCCGAAAATCTGAGCGCCCAAACAAAGGAATGAGAGGAATGAGATGCAGGTATGTATGCAATCACAGTGCTCCAAATGAAGTTGGTAACAGAAAGGAAAACATGGACAATGGTGGGATGGATCTGGCTACAAGTGTCAGAAAACAGCATTCTTAAATACGTTTAAAAAAATGGCCGCCACTTAAAAAGTACTGGGCACAAAAGCAGGCAAAGATGTGCTTGTAATGGAAGATGTGGAAGGTCGTGAGGAAATGGAGGAGTCTGAGGAGCTTGAATTGGATATCAAATAGATAGAGCACCTTTGGAACCGGGAAGGGCCTGATAAAATACAGGTTGAGCCTCCTGTGGACTTCTTTCTGGGGCATGTTTCTGGTGGGCACCCAGAAAAAGGCAGAAGAACAGAAGTTGAAGGTGGAGTGACAGGTTGGAGCAGGGAAAAATGGGTGAGCATAAGGATTTGAGCGAGTTTGACAAATTGTGATGTCTAGACACCTGGGACAAAACATCTCCAAAACTGCAGCTCTTGTGGGATGTTCCTGGTCTGCAGTGGTCAGAATCTATCAAAAGTGCTCCAAGAAAGGAACAGTAGTGAATCTGCGACAGGGTCATGGAGGACGAGGATCAGTGATGCACGTGGGGAGTAAAGGCTGGTCCGTGTGGTCCAAACCAACAGATGAGCTCCTGTAGCTCAAATTGCTGAAGAAGATCTTGCTGTTAATGGGACCAACACAATATTAGGCAGATGGCCATAAAGTTATGCCCGATCTGTGCAAATATTCACAGTTCTCACTGATGTTTTGACCCCTTTCTCTATAAAGTTGTACTATAGTAGCAGCAAGGATGTTAGGTGCAAGTTGATGATGGCTTTGTAAGCTTTAGTCTCACTGGTGTAGACATGATCCAAATTGTTTTTGCCTTTTCTCAGACAGGAGTAAGTTTGGAAAAAAATCTGTGAAATGCACTCAGTGTGAATGAAAACACAGAAATAACAATAGACCCTCTGGATGTTCTACTGTTGCTTGCTAATCTGTAGTTTTTCATTTTTAATTTGGCATTAGAGTCCAGATAAATATTTGAAGCTTTAATATGCAAAACAAAGCTAAATATTTATAAATAAATAAAAAGAAAGACCAAGAGGAAACACAGCAGATGATAAATAACTAAACTAATTGAGACGATATTAAATAACAGGAGAACTGATGGTGTTTGATGAAAATGGCATCTGGGGTGATGTTTTTGGAGGTGGTGCAGTGACAGATATTATTTCCTCAAATCATCCAGCTGTAGTCTGTAGCTACTGCTGATGCTGTTGGAGGCAGGGTTTGCTAAAATTGACATTGTAATTATTGTAATATCAAAATATACTGAACAAAAATATAAACGCAACACTTTTGTTTTTGCCCCTTTTTTCATGAACTTCTCCTCTGCCGAGAGAATCCATAAACCTCACAGATCAGGATGCTCATTAGACAACATTATTATTGCGCAGTACCACTCTAAAATGTGCAGTTTTACTGCATTGGTAACCGTATCAACAGTATGGTGTGACCACCATTTGCCTCATGCAGTGCAACACATCTCCTTAACATAGAGGTCAGCAGGTTGTTGATTGTGGCCTGTGGAATGTTGGTTCACTCCTCTTCAATGGCTGAAGTGGAACTGCAGTCAGGTCGAGACCCCGATGAGGACGACGATCATGCAGATGAGCTTCCTTGAGATGCTTTCTGACAGTTTGAGCAGAAATACTTTGGTTATGCAAAGCGATTATTGCAGCAGCTGTTCAGATATCTGGTCTCAGATAATTTTGGAGGTGAAGATGTGGAGGGTCCTGGGCTGGTGTGGTTACACGTGGTCTGTGGTTGTGAGGCCGGTTGGATGTATTGCCAAATTCTCTGAAACGCCTTTGGAGACGACTTAAAGAAATGAACATTTAATTCACAGGCAGCAGCTCTGGTGGACGTTTCTGCAGTCAGCATGCCGATCGCACGCTCCCTCAAAACCTGCAACATCTGTGGCATCGTGCTGTGATAAAACTGCACATTTTAGAGTGGATTTTCATTGTGGCAGCCTAAAGCACACCTGATTATCTTTCAATATGAAAAGTAGCACTGAAGATTAATAGCACAATAAACAACTTCCATTTTATCTCTTAATCCGATCTCTCACACATTGATGGAATGAGTCTGTCTCGCATCAGTTTAAAGACGTTAAAACCACTAACACCTAAATATCTTGTCACAATTTACTCTCACCACAAGTTGTTTCAAAGAGTTTCACAAAGAGGCCTTGTTTAAATGTCCTCACTTTCTATTTCAGAATCTAATTATTTATCTTTAACAGTTTCACCAGGGTGTAGGATTCATCAGGTTATGTGATGATGGGGATTGTGGTGGGAGGATGTAGATTCTGTTGAGTGTTGACACCACGAGCTCTACTGATACGTTGACAGTAATCCATTGTCTGTTTAAATTTTCTAGTTTCCTCCACTCCACCAAGAACACCTGAGAGGAAAAGATTTGGTAAGACACACACACACACCATTTACATAAAGTCCAGAATTTTAAATAAATAAGGTGAACGTTCTTCACTATTAAAATAGTGTAAAGTCTCACACCTAGTTGTGGATTTTCCACCTTATTCCATGGTCACTTTCCAACATTAGGGTGTTATTGATGTTTCCAGAGCAAAACTGGATAATTGGATCAAAATAAAATGTTTATGTTGCCCAGCCTTAATTACTAATCCATGACAAGCATGTTGAAGTAATGTGAAGGAAAAGACAAACCTGACCAGTCCAGATGTTGGTCTGCTTTTAAAATCTAGGCATAAAAGTAAGTTAGGAGACAGAGCCCACATTGGCAGCTCAGACCAACATGTGGGTTTCTGGTGTCTTTCTGTAGAATGAAGATGATTATCAGCATTAGGTCATTTAAAGTTGTGAAGTTTCCAGTCGTTCAGTGTTTATTATCATGCTATCTTGTTGTGGTGAACAATGACTCATAAACAGTTCACTTTTTCTTTTCCACATTTGTAGACCAGCGCATGAGGTTGGTATGCCACTAAACTCTCTTCCTCTCAGTTTAAACCTTTCTTGAAATAAACTCCCACTGTAGTCAACACCACAGAGAACCGGAACATGACATCGAATGTAGCAATGAAAGAACAAAAGGACTCATTGTTTTAGCGAAACAAATTAATTTGTTTGCAAATCACTGAGTACAAGAGGAATTAGACACTGCAGCATGGGCTGTTCTAGAACATATTCAACATCATGATGGTGGAATTGATTCTGCTTCAACACATAACCTTTTCACTGATCATTTTACTGTAACTGCGGCCGAAAGTTTTGGATTTCAGTCAGCTACAGAACATATTCCCAACAAACTGTCAAAATGTGAGTTTGTTTGCGGTTTTTTTTTTATCTTCTTTCTCTAAAAAATAGAGAAATGTATTTAATATTATTTATATTACATGATATGCATCTTATTTATAATAACTATTATTTTGTATTTAATAAGTTCT